>NC_089777.1:40934838-40947338 GCF_040412425.1 Macrobrachium rosenbergii | reverse complement strand
CATTGAAGACCTATATCGATAATCTTGAAATCGAGATGATGATCAGGCGACTGAACGGTCACTTTCGTGCGGGTGATAAGAGTACACTTTCGTGGCCTCCCCTCCCCCGAAAGTGAAGTTGTGCGGATGCCCAGAACACAACTTTCGTCCCCCCACCCCAGACCTACTGACGTATCCTTGATTAGTTTTGGTTGTCATTTCGTTATTGCTGTGAAATCATACTGTTAGATTCTGATCTGAGAGAGAGAGAGAGAGAGAGAGAGAGAGAGAGAGAGAGAGAGAGAGAGAGAGAGAGAGAGGAAGGCTAACGTTAGCTCAGGTTTTCCCGCGATTCGCTGACGGTGAGTCGGTTCCTGTGTGATATTCTCATTTAAATGACTTGATACAATCACTGCCGCGGCATTCTTCTGTTCATGGAGGGTATATATAATTCGTCAAAGGGTCCCCTATATAGTCTTTACAACGATTCGTCCGCTTTTCATTTCCATGAGTGAGTCTCTTCACCTACTAACATAGGTACATGTGAATTTCTGGCGTTGTGGAAATCTGTATAACACTGTCCACAAGCAGAGTCGTCTTTAAAGAAAGGCATCCTTACTCCGCGTTTCTTTGCACAGGCAAATTTTGCGGGAATGTGTTTATTATTATTATTATTATTATTATTATTATTATTATTATTATTATTATTATTATTATTCAGAAGATGAACCCTATTTATATGGAACAAGCCCACCGAGCGGGCCATTGACTTAAAGTTCAAGCTTCCAAAGAATACGGTGTTCATTTGGAAGGAGTTACAGAAGATAATAAGAAATACAGAACGAAGAGATCACCTATTAGGAAAGACAAAAAGAGAAATGAATAAATTAAAAGACAAATGGATAAAAATATAGATAAATTTGTAAATATAAGGTGAAATGTTTTAGGGCAGTAATGCATTGCATCTTCGGTTCAACTTTTGAGATTGGGTAAATCTGATGTTTGTGAATGATATAAACAAGATAAAGGATGAATCCTTTATTCAGAAAACATCTATGGGTCTAGGGTGCTTCATGCCACTTCAAAGCGAGCTCTGTATATATATATGTATGTATATATATATATATATATATATATATATATATATATATATATATATATATATATATATATATATATATATATATATATGCTATGTACATGTCCTAGTCACCACAGTAATAACTGGATAAAAGGGACAATCAGCACTAGGACTTACTGAAAAATTTTTCTGAGTCCTTCAGAGTTTTCCCAGGGCAGTGCTGGCATGGTCAGCTAGTGTATATATATATATATATATATATATATATATATATTATATACATATATATGCATATAATGTATATAAGTATATACTGTGTATACACATATAGACATACATATGTGTTATATATATATATTATATATATATATATATATATATATATATATGTATGTATGTATGTATGTATGTATGTATGTATGTATGTATGTATGTATGTATGTATGTATGTGTATGTGTGTGTGCGTGTGTGTGTGTGTTACGCAGCAGCATGCTGAAGAAAAACCTCAGATAGAAATATATTTAGGTTTCAACTTTTTTTTTTATGACGTATGAGTTAAGTGGTGGTGTCCTGGCCTCTCATTTGAGAAATCGGGGTTTGATGCCAATGTGTGTCAGAAATTTATATATATATATATATATATATATATATATATATATATATAATATATTTATATATATATATTTATATATATATATATATATATATATATATATATATATATATATATATATATATATATATATATATACATACATATATATATATATATATATATATATATGTATATATATATATATATATATATATATATATATATATATATATATATATATATATATATATATATATATATATATATATATATATATATATATATATATATATATATATATATATATATATATATATAAACATTATGTATATATATGTATTATATATTGTCATAAACTGGACCTCACCTTGGTGAGAAATTTAATCAAAACTATAATTGATGCTGCCACAAAACCAAGAAAGTCCAGTTTATGAGCAAAGGAATAAGTTATATGAAAACTTACCTCAGAATTTCCTGGAGTTATACTTGAATAGGGAAGGTCGCCATATGGAAATTTAGAGTTCTTTTACCAATTTACAGGGATTTGTTTACAGAAACTTAGAAAATCAACAGTGAGACACGACACAACAAAATCACTAAGGGGCAGATTCAGAATAGGGCACAGGGAACAATAATGCAATGATTTGGCAACAAGCAAGTGCATAAAAATGGGGCCAATCTGCAATAATCAGTTCAATGATAAAAATCACATTCAGTCTTTCCCTGATTACATGGAGTAGTCTCAGGTAATGCAAATGATGGCGCTCCAGGATGGAAGAATACTTCATATGAACATTTGGGGCCACAACGGAAACTGTTACGGACTGCTACCCTGAATTATCAGAATTTGAAGCATGGATTGCGATCGTGCCACGTGTCCCTCCTGAAAGAGACGTTCTGAGTTAGCCCTGCTCAAACTGAGAGAAATGAAATCTTCCTACGAAAGATCACCCAGTACACGTTCTTAAATACAAAACATAATGTAGCCTAGAAGATGCTTATGCTGGACTCACGTATATACAATCAATATACAATCGGGGAATCAGAGCCACGTGGGCTTTAACAATGAACACGTGATTGCACTCACACAAAGATAAAATTAATCCGGATACAGCTTAACTTAAATAGCCCTTAAATTGCACTGGTGGAGGGATAAGTGGTTGTTATTTCGGGATCTTTACTCGAGTTCAAGGTACGTAAATGGAGAGATATGGGAGGCAGGCAGAATTCGAACAAGGGAGGATTTCGTTGTGGGGGGAGATGTTAAAGTGTGAAGAAAATGGAAATTAAGGAGTTTTAAGTAAAAGGGACAGGGCTGGCTATTTGACTACTCGCAATGTACGAACCTTTTATGACCATTGTTGGCGCCTAACATTCGGTTTGGCTGTCCGTCGAAGATCGTCACACCAGCGGAGCAGGGAAATGTAGCACGTGCGGTGCAGACGAGATCAGAGCAAGGAGGGCATGGGAAAAGCACACTTATCATTATATGCCTACAGATTAAAAGGCTACCTGTTCCCTAGCTCTAAATGTCCTTTTTGCCCCTTCCCACTCCCTACATGTCTCCCCATCACGTGATGGGGGGGGAAAGGGGTTCTGGTATTGTTTTCTGGATCGCGCGATGTTTGGGGGGGTTAAGGAGGTACGGAGGCCTACTAACGGCTGTTGACTGGTTCAAATAAGCGCGGTTTCCCTGAGACGCCCGACTGGAGAGGCAGAGGAATAACAGATTAATTTAAAATTGATTGCCAGAATTAAATATACAGGAAGGGAGGATGTTTATTCTTGACAATATATATATATATATATAATATATAATATTATATATATATATATATATATATATATATATATATATATATATATATATATATATATATATATATATATATATATATATATATATTTATTATATAATATATGAATTTTGGTCTCATAAATTCGTGACCTTTTATATTCACAAAAATTAATCAACAAAAACATTTTATTATCAAGCCCACGGTACCTTAGCAATAACTTACACCCTGGTAGGCATTGAAAGCCGGGTGGTCTTAGTCCCTGTCTATCGTTGTTTGTAGACCAGGTATCGGTTCGAATCCTACCAGAGTCGAAACACTTGTCAGTTATAATTACCCTTTGGTGTAAATTTTTCGAAGGTATGGTGAACTGGATATTAGTCGTTACTTGTGATATGTACATGTGAATATAAATGTATATCATTAAAGTGTTTCCCTTTAACGGGGCTGGCTCCTGAGAAAAAACGAACATAGTAGTCACTGCTACTTTCATACAACAACTTCTAAATCTTGGATAAACCCTCTGTGCAGAAAGCTTCGCATAATAGGCTATATGGGGTTTGAAATGCTGATGAGAAACCTTTTATCGCTCTCTTTCTCTTTATTTTGCTGTCTATTTATAAGCTATACCCTTACAGGGGGTGGATTCATTATCCTTCCGGTTCTCAACAATTAATTTGGGATGAGTCTATTAGCTTTAAACCCCTGTGGCTGCTACCCACCACCATCGGATAACTACCAGGTCCCTAAGTCACTAAGTAAGGTCAGCAGTCACAGTGGGGCGTAATGGAATGTGTCTAAATCTTCCCGATTCCTTTAGAATCGAACCCTGGTCATTTTTGTTGATGCGGCCGCGTATTGTGGCTACTATACAATTTTGACTTTAATCAGAATTACTGTGCAGAGCAATCTAATTCACAAAATTCAGGAAGAATGTATGTATTTTTGGGACGTCTTGAGTTGGGAGGATAAAAGAAATCACAAAGATCTCAATTTTGCTATAATCACTTTGTCAATAAGCAGATAAATTTTGTTGTAAACGCCCCGTTTTAGAAATTTCTCCATTTTTTGTATTCCACTCATATCAAGATGAAATTACTCAGCACCAATGAAAACGAATCAACGCTCGAATTTTAACGCTCGGGGATTCAAGACTTAAGTTTCATTTTCACCTTCCCTCCCAGCAAACGAGACTAAGGGTGTGTGTGTGTGTGTGTGTGTGTGTGTGTGTGTGTGTGTGGGCGTGTGTGTGTGTGTGTGTGTGTGTGTGTGTGTGCACTGCCAATAGGCTGTCTGGCACGAGATAGCTCTTGCCTTTTGATAACGCGTTGGGATTCTGCCCGAAAAGAAGAAGAAGAAGAAGAAGAAGAAAACAACACCCAGTCGTATCCAAACCTGTTCTGGCGAGGGAAAGTATCGCTCACATTGTAGGTGTTTAACGCCGTTCTCATATTAAAAAGAAAACTTGAGAATTTTGGAAGATCATTTTATTTTGGGGTGCTTTATTTACCGCTGACTAAGGTATTTGCTCTATGACAATCTTTTCCTTTCAAGTAGAAATGGAAAGGGAGATTTTGGCTGACATCTTTGGGTTTCCAACAGTGTTACGCTAAGTTTGAGTTCGATTTATTCATTCATTAGAATTTCTTCTTTTTTTTGTGAAAGGAAACCACAGTATAGTTGGCTGGCGTTAGGTACCAGAATCATTTATTATTATACTAATGTTTTTAACTGTATATACTATATAGATGCATAATGATGCATCATTTTAATATCCAATGTTTTTTTTATCAACGTAATGCCATATTTTTTTTTACTAAAAGAAACTAAAAGGTTAGCATGTTAGCTAATGCAAAAGGTTAGCTAGCGCTAAGCATTTACCATTTGACTATAAGTTCTGTTCAGTCAGTGAGTATTTTTATATTTATTGTTTTATTTTAATATCTTTTACTTCACAGAATACCATGTTTAGTCAAAGATATTCGTTGTCTGTTGGCTTTTGAGATCCCCAATACATTTCGAACCTCTCTGTTTTGTCCGGAATAACGCTCGTTCATTGGGAAATCAAAGGAAGGTTGCCGTATAGGGGGAATGCAATTAACGATTTTATTTTCGTTTTTTTTTCCGATTTGGATGGGGGTTGGGCTCGTGGAGGAGTGGGGGGAGATCGGAGCTGGGTGGTTGGGGACTTTGTGGCTGGGGTCTTAAGGTCTTTAAATACCTCTAAAAACAATAACTTGAATACTCCTAAATATAATGATTGAAAATCTTCAGGTCATGTAATACTAGTCAAATATTAAACATCTTCAGGTTATTTAGTACTCCCGAACAGTTACTAAATATACTCAGGTCATTTGACACTCCTAGAAATAGTATTAAATGTCCTCATGTTAATTAGTACTTCTAGAAGCAATAACTGAAAGTCTCTTAATAAACGTAATTATATATTATATTTTCAGATGAACGACCTAAGGCAGTATATAATTCAAAATCAACTTAAAAAAAAGACAGCTTTAACTTATGTTTTCAGGGTCTCATTATGACCCATTAACCTCTTACATTATATTGCCAAACTTTGCTGCATGTTTACCAACAACATACTTTTTTTTCCATTTTCTTAAGCTGTGCGTTGTATTTAGAGCATCAATGCATAAGTCTTTATTAGGTTGAACTTCTCGAAAGCAATCGTGATGACTATGTAGATAACTAATAAGAAAAATGCAAAGGATATAAAAGTAATGTTTCAAACGAATTACTATCCCTTTTTATTGTCTTACTCCTTTCGGAAACCTTTTCCCCTTAGCTGAACAAATATGATGAGAAATAAAAATCGCTGAACAGGAAAACATCTTGCGTGGTTATCGTTGATTACACAACCATACTTACGATCACCCTCTTTTTTTTTCATACTTTACAAGACCTTATCCCTTTATAACCCAACTTTCTTATTGCTATTTTCTGTGCAACACCTAAATCTTTTATAGCTTGTCGCAACTGCTATTTTTATGCTGGCTAAACAAAAGGCTGGAAGGATCCACTCCTGGCGAGGCATGGCCGATAAAACCCGAATAAAACCCTTCGATTGCAAGACATCACGATGAAGCGTGGAGCCGCTCGCTAATTTCCTCTGTTTAATCTAAGGGGCCAAGAAGCGTGGTACTGCCTCCCGCACGTTCTCATTAGCAGTCGCTTTCTGGTAGATCTTGGACCTCGCTTTACGGCTGGCCTGTCTTGGCGTTCGCCGTGATACGCAGATGAAGGATCTGGTGTGCCCTGAAGCGCCTTAAAGTCCTCTGGGGCTTATGGTTTCTACTGCACCTATGGATCCTGATCCTTATTTTGTTTGGGCAGGAATGGTGACGTAATACGGCGCCGAAGGATTCATGTATCCTAAAGACCCTTAGATCTCTTACGGATTATAGCCTCTGTAGAAGCTGTGGCTCATGTATCACTCTGGGATTCTGATCATTATTTTAGCGTGATTGTTTGTATAATACAACGTTGAAGGATTTATGTAGCATGTGGCACTAATACATCCTCAAAACTTTATGAATATTGCGACCCCTATATGTCCTGTAGCACCTATATATCCTGGTCTTTATGTGTTGTCCAGGAGGTTTTCATATGTGCCAAAATTAGATTTTTGTATCTTTTAGGACCTATGGATCTTGTTTGGATTATGATTTTTTTTTTTGAACCCACGGACCCTGCACTGTACATGTAAATTGCAGCCAGGATATTTCGATAGTTGCCGTAACACTTAGCTGGAGTATCCATGCATCGTGTAGTGCCTGTAGATAATGTAGCATATTTATGGCCGAGAATGTTATCATTTGCAAAGTATATTGTGAAAAGACCTGTGTGTTGTTTATGGCGTATGACCCCTTAAACACCTAGAGATTCCGGTTATTATCCTGTTGTGCATGATTGCCAAAATACGTTTAATGACGTATTGATCATGTAGGGCCGTAGGTTTTATATTACCTATGGACTCTGTAATACAAATAGATCCTCTGTAAATTCAGTTCTGCTTATGGCTCTAACATCAACTATGAATTCTGTATGACCTAGATTTTGTGGCACTTCTGAATCCCATTACACTTACGGATCCTTCAACGTTTACGGAACCTCCAACACTTGTGATCTTGTATCATTTATGTAAACCGCAATTCCTTTCGGTTTTATAGAACCTGGGAATCATCTACAGTACAGTACTACTAATGAAACTGGTAGTGCCTATGGACTATTCTGCAGGTCTCCTGTATTCCATAGTGCCTGTGAATCCCATGGTACTCTGTTTTGGAACTACTTATGGGACTTGTCTTCTGGATCGGCAGAATTTATAAATTATAAACCATGCAGTGCCAATGCATCGTACTGCTGCTGTGGATTCTGTAGAAACTATAAATTCTGTAGTAATTATGGACCCGCTTCACCTTTCGATCCTGTAGGATTTATGGATCTTGCAGGGCCCATAAATCTTGTGTTTGAGTGTTTTTTTTTTCTGAAAGATGCATTTTATTAGACAGCTGCATCTATGGATCCTGTGTGATATATGGATCTTGTATAACCCACGAATCCAAAGTCTTTCGAGCCACTAAATTGATTTTCATTTGCCTGCAGCATTTTTGATCCTGTAAGATTTATGGATCCTTTAAGATCCGTGAATCAAGTATCTGTTTTCAAGTAGATTAATTTTCATTTTACAGCTGCAATTATGAATCATGTAGGATTTATGAATTTTGCGGGACTTTGGAATCGTGAGTCTTGTCTTTTGGATAAAAGGTGCTTGTTATTTGACTGCTGCAACTATGGATCGTGTAAGATTTATTGATCCTGTAAGACCTATGAATCGTGTCTTGCTTTCGACCTAAATTCATTTTCATTTGCCTGCTTCACTTATGGATCAAGTAAGATTTATGGATCCTGTCGATCCCATGGATCCCATATCGTTTGGTTAAAGGGTAAATTTTTATTTGACGCCTTGTAATTAACAGCTGCGGGTAAAGCGTGCTTCTAGATTCACATAAACTTCTTTCTTATAAGTGTCGATTCTGTGTTTCCCTTCTTTTTTCTTTTTACTCTCTCCTGTTCCTTTCTTTTCCCTTTTTCTTATAAGGCTTTGGCAAATGGAACGCAGATTAGTGACGATTATATAATAGAGATATATAGAGAGAGAGAGAGATATAGAGAGATATATATATATATATAGATATAGAGAGATATAGAGAGAGAGAGAGAGAGAGAGAAAAAGATGTTAAAGAGAGAATGAAAGAGATAAATATATATGTATAGGACGGACGTGTATATAAAAGATGTTAAAGAAAACATTAAATGAAAGTATATGTAATATAAATATGTGTATATGTATATACACATACACATATATATACACACACATATATATATATATATATATATATATATATATGTATATATATATATATATATATATATATGTATATATATATATATATATATATATATATATATATATATATATATAAAATGAATGTCTGTGTGTGAGAGAGAGAGAGACGAGAGAGAGATTAAAATGAGAGAGAGAGAGAGAGAGAGAGAGAGAGAGAGAGAGAGAGAGCAGATTTAAATGAGGACGGCATTAGCCCCACTTAAATGTTACTCCTGCATTTGAACCACGACGCAATGACGACAGATGCCAATGCTCGCGTCCCTAGGTTGTATTACACTAATGATCTGGAGAGAGAGAGAGAGAGAGAGAGAGAGAGAGAGAGAGAGAGAGAGAGAGAGAGAGAGAGAGAGAGAGAGATGCCGATAACAGGAAGAATCCGACATGACTCTTTATGAACTGGCGTGAAATTTATGCTAATGAAGATGACGGCCGTTTAAGCATGAGCGGAAGGGGTTAATGGGATATAATGTAATAGGTCAGTGCATGGAGTATTTTTCTTTTATTTCTAGGTTTCCTTTCCATGCACGATGAAGGAAAGACTTGCTTTAAGTGAACAAGAACGGAATTGAAAAGGAAGAAGGACAAAAAAGAAAAGAGGGGTTCAACTTAGAAAGAAACGAGGGAACCACTTTTTAAAAAAACGAAAATGATACAGATTATGAAAAAACATCTCGTTTTTAAATAACTGTATCGTGGTTAGAGGAGGTGGGCAGCATATGAGGAAAAAATGTTTTAGGACCACCTATAGTATGCCATGAGAGTAACTGGTTTACATGCAAAATAGTCCGCATTTTTGTCCTTTTTTGTTTTTCTTGCAAGAAGAGAAATTGCCGACGCCTCTTCTACACTGCCGGGGTCATTCTCCAAAGGGGGCGTGCAGCGGAAACACCAGCGCCCAAACAATAACATTTCTCTGGGTCAAAGGTCGAACACGATTGATGGAGCTATGAAGGAATTCTAAAAGCCATTAAATTTTTTTCTCTTTCTCTCTTTCTCTCTGTTTTACCACTTTCTGTTTGCTTTTCCTCTTATCTCTCCTTCCTACTTGACTCCTACGGTTTCTTCCTTCTCTCTTTCTTTATAAGGCGTTTTATTTACTTTTTCCTCAGAACAGGTAATTGGAATGCAAGGAGCAATGTCTCTCTCTCTCTCTCTCTCTCTCTCTCTCTCTCTCTCTCTCTGAAACTGAAGAATGACAAGTTCGCCCAAAAAAACGCTGTCCTATGAGAAAAGAGAAATTTTAATGCACTAAACAGGCTTAATGGACTTCAAAACAAAACAAAATGTAAGACTTAAACAGAAGAATTTTATCGACTGGAAAAGCGTTTATGGGCTTAAAAATTGGGACTTAATGGGCAGAATAGGAAGAATTTAATTAATTTCAACATAAATGGACTTCAGAAAGTTAGAATTCAAGCGACTTAAAAAGTCGAGTTGAATGATCTCAGCAGCAGAATATAATTTTCTGAAAACTATCGTTTAATGAACTTCAAACTTCAAAAGCAGAATTTAATGGATATTAAGTAGAATCTACAGCAAAGCTTACAGGGTTTAAAAATTAGAATTATATTGAGTTTAACACTAGAATTTCTTGGACATAAACAGTAGAATTTAGTGAAATGAAAAAGTATCATTCACCTGATTTAATAGTAGAATTTAACTGACGTAAAAAGCAGCATTTAGAGATCCTCCTAAAAATGAGAAATTTACTGGTTAACAATAAGATTTAATAATCTTGAAAATTAGTTATTGGACTTGAAAACTAGATTTTAATTAACTGGAAAATATAGTTTTAAGGAATTGATAAGTAGAATTCATTGGATTTATACAGGAAAATTCACTAGAATTATACAGTTAAATTTTATGAATTTAAACAGTAGAACTTATTAAACCTAAAGAGCAGAATTTAATGGAATTAAAAAGAACAGAATTTAATATTTGAGCGGGAGAATTTAAAGAACTGGAAGAATGGAATCTAATGGACTTAATAATTCGAATTTTATGGATTCATACAGTAGGATTTAATGTTATTTGAAAGTGTAATTAAATGGGCTTAACAAATAGAATTGAAGGAACACGAAAAATGTGGTTTAATAGACTTGAGAAGAAGAATCTAATAAACTTGGCGAATAACATTTTAACGTCTTGAACATATAGTTTAATAGATTTTAAAATCTAATGGAAATATGTAGTATAATTCAGTGGACTTAACCAGTAGGATTTAATTGACTTAAAGGGTACAGATTAATAGACTTCAAAAATAAAATTCCTTTTACTTAAGCAGTTGAATTCAATAAAGTGGAAAAGTGGAATTTATTGTACTAATAAATCAGAGTTTAACGTATTTAAACAGCATAATTTGTTGTAATTATTCAGTAAATTTAATGAACCTAACCAGTTGAATTTAATGGAGTTTAGCCTTAGAATTTAATGGAATTAAACAGTGTCATTTCATGGACCAAAAATGGAATGGAATAAACAGAAGTACAGTCTGATGGGCTTCAATGAGGCAGTTTTAACGATCCAGAGAATGTGTGTTACAGTAAGACTGTGAAACTAGGGATTTCACGAAATCCCTGAAATTTTCAGGGAACTCGTGAAATCACCGATTCACTTAAGAACGTTTAATCCCTGAGGTGTTAGTACTAAACATGGCGAAACAGTGATTCATCTGCACCGTTTTACCGTGTTTAGTACTAGCCCCTCGAGGATCAAATGTTTCGCCGTGTTGAGTACTAGCCCCTCGGAACACGGCGAAACACATTTGATCCCCGACGGGCTAGTACTCAACATGGCGAAACAGTGTAGATGAATCACTGTTTCGCCGTTTTTAGTACTAACCCCTCGGCGATCAAATGTTCTTAAGTGAATTGGTGATTTCACGAATTCCCTGAAAATTTCAGGAATTTCGTGAAATCCTTGGTTTCCCAATCTTACTGTAACATATATACAACCGAACAGAACCGTGTTGATCCGCGAACCTGGATATACGATACAAACGGTAGTCGGGGCATTAGGATGGGGACTGTGCCTTATGATCCAGTATGTCTCTTTTGAATTAAGCTGTGAATTGTCTGCTTGGTTGTTGTTCTGCTGTTGTGTGCATCAGCTGGATTTGAGGAAATGGGGAAAATAACACTTGCAATTGATGAGTGCTTCGTCAAAGTGTATATCATATAACTGAAAGCGGGAGGCCTTCCTCTAGGTAATCCACGCTTTCCAGGGTGAAAGCTTTCTTAAAAAATATCGTCTCTCTCTTACCCTCTTTTCTTTTAAGTCTTTAATGCTTACGTTCTTAGCTTTCCCATGACAGTTTATTTCCCTTATCTTAAGAACGGTGTATCTGGTTACTTATTAAATAGATAAACAGAAGAAATGATAATTGTGAAGGATAAGAGACAAAGAAGCGAAAAAATTAAGAGGAGAAACGTTGCAGATGAATAGGGGTTATCAGTGCTGAGAGAGAGAGAGAGAGAGAGAGAGAGAGAGAGAGAGAGAGAGAGAGAGAGAGAGAGAGAGAGAGAGAACAAATTTACACATCAGTGTCTATACACTAGCAGAGAGAGAGAGAGAGAGAGATAGTACAGTAGACTTGAGTTTATGACATTTTTTCATAC
>NC_089777.1:40914838-40929838 GCF_040412425.1 Macrobrachium rosenbergii | reverse complement strand
TTATCTGATATGTTCATAATTCCTCTTTGATTGCCGTATAAACTACAGCTTGGCAGCGCAAAGCGTTTGCGTAGTCTTTTGGGTAATTTTGTGAGGCATAATTGCCAGAGATTACCATCATTATCCCAATTTTTGTTCATACAACGGACAAGAATGATTATTACATATTGCTAGATTGCAATAAGAATCAAAGGCGTTATATCAGCTAATATCCTAAATAAACTTATTCGCGAACCACTCAAGCAGTCTTGGAGGACGATTAACCCTCCATAGGGGGTGAGGACACTCACCCGAGCACTCCTAAGTTATTAACCCTTTGGCACCAAGGGCCACATTCACCCTCTCATTCTGAAACGTTCAACTTTTAATGTTGGGGAGTGTGCTGTCTCGCTTTTCCTAAATTATTAGCCTCTCTCTCTCTCTCTCTCTCTCTCTCTCTCTCTCTCTCTCTCTCTCTCTCAAGCATGAACCCTCTAACAACTGCACGTGCAATCACATCCTTATTTTTTATGGAGTAAGTTCATCTGCTCGTTCTAAATGATTACCTATGTAGTGCTAGTGAGTGCACTCAGTTAGTCATTCTGAAATGTTAACCTTTTGACGTCAGTAAGCAGCTTTACCTGTTATATCGGAATTGCTGCCTCTGTAATGGCCCGTGGAGTTGCTCCCTATTTCCTCCTAAATGATTAACTCTGTAGTGCTAGTAAGTATAGTTACATCATCTTTTTAAACTATTAACCCTCTAGCTCCATTGAGTATACTCGCAACATTATTTTGAATTGCCAACATTTAGATTCCAGCGAGCACGCTCCAGCTCTTTCTTAATAAATACCCTCAAGTGCCCACGAATACTATCACCCACTCGTAAAATTATTAATCTTTTGGCGCCAGAGTAAACGGTCACAGTTCATTCCTTAGCATCATTAAGAGTAGAATGTCAAATCAGTCATATCTTTGAATATTTTGAGCAACTTATCGGTTCACAGGGAATGCATCCATCCTTACAGAACACCTTATTTGGTTTTATTATGGATGCTGTGGAAGCAGAGATCATTGTTGTATTCTTCAAACTTTTCGCTTGTATTTTTCTGTTTCCAGGCTTGCTTAGCAACATAGTGGACTCTCACGCATGTTTTACTGGAATAACGAAAATAAATTAAAATCCTTTACACCAGATTCTCAATAGAATTTACTGCGAAAACAACAAAAGTCGCAGGTGTAGCAACAAAAACAAAGTCACAACAACGCGGCAGAATTCAACAAGAAAAGCCTAGAGCCCCCGTGGTGGGCATTCTTGGTGAGACCTCCCACAGTTGGAAGGAGTTGTGCCCTGGGAAAGAAAATCTTCCATCGATTATTAAAATCCTATCTAAATGAGCTTTCCAGTTACTCTTCAAGATTCTTCTTTCCACGCGAGTCCTCTCTTCCGAAATGAACTTCTATTCTGCGACTCAGAATATTTTAATCAGTGTAAGGTAAAGAGGAAAATTAGATCGGTTGTTTGAAAAAACTTAATAAACTAAAGAGGAAAAGTAAATTGAATTTATAAACACGTACTGTTGAAAGGGGCTTAATCGGAAACATTTAGTGTTTCACTATATATATATATATATATATAAATATATATATATATATATATATATATATATATATATATATATATATATATATATATGTATATATAATGTATATATGTATATAAGTATACATATATATATACATATGCATTTATATATATTATGTATGTACATATATATATACATATGCATTTATATATATATATGTACATATGTATATATATATTGCCCATATATATATATATATATATATGTATATTATATATATATATATATATATATATATATATATATCTATCTCATCAGGATCGAACCCAGGTCTTTCAATTGAAAGGCAAAGGCGCTGCCCACTAGGCCATACAAGTCATAAAAGAAGTCAGAACCTGAGTGCCACTGTAAACAAGGAATTACCTGGGCAAACTAACTGCTTGCATACCAGCGTGTTTTCCCCAACTTCTCGACTCAACAATGACCAGATGGACAGCATTTCATTCGAATTATCCCTTCTGAGTGAATATGATAGAAATTATCAACACACATTCACGTCTGCAGTGGCACTCAGGTTCCAACTTCTATTATGACTTGTATGGCCTAGTGGGAAGCACCCTTGCCTTTCAATTGAAAGACCTGGGTTCGATCCTGATGTGAGTCAGAAATTTATTTCTATTTCACACGTGATTGTGTGTCGAATATTTCTATCATATTAATTCAGAAGGGATAATTCGAATGAAATGCTGTCAATTGGGTCATTGCTGAGTCGGGAAGTATGAGAAAACACTCTGGTATGCAAGCAGTTAGCTTGCCCAGGTAATTCCTTGTGTGCAGTGGCACTCAGGTTCCAACTTCGTTTATGACTTGTATGGCCTAGTGGGTAACGCCCTTGCCTTTCAATTGAAAGACCTGGGTTCGATCCTGATATGAGTCAGAAATTTATGTGTGTTCCACACGTGATTGTGTGTTGATTATTTCTATATATATATATATATATATATATATATATATATATATATATATATATATATATATATATATATATATGAAATAAAGAAGGCCCATAAAACACTATTTAAACGTTGAAACCATATATTTCGGGCACTTGTTTCTGTGCCCTGTTCACTGGTAGAATATGGACAGGTGGAAAGTTACAATGGTATATATACAAAAACATGAAGGTGTGGCCTTAGGCCTCCGATGTTAAGGAGGTGGCGTTTCTTAAGAAGGAGGAGATTGACCAAATTCCCTAGTGGTTTTTGGCCTCATTAGCTCCCGTTTGGCGATGGATCTGGCGGTCGCGTTTCTTGGGTCATCTTCTTCAAAAAGGGTGCGAGGATTAAGGTGTCAATGGCGTCCGATTTCCAATGTCCTCCTGACAGGTTCATATTGTTGGTTTGATTGATGATAGCAGATTCCAGCATCTTTCTTTTTGTACGGACAGCTACTCTTGAAAACCAACTCCGCCCCACTCCAGTTAATGACATGCCCTGTATTTCTAATATGTAGGAAAATACCCGAACTCTCCGAAAGCGTAACGTACTGATCTTTTTGTGCTCTGTTATTCTTTGCGGAGCGATCTACCTGTCTCGCCTACATAAATGTCATGACAATTACTACACGGTATCTTGTAAACTCCGGCTTCTTCCTTTTGTTATTTAAGTATACGTTAACGAGCGAACTCCCATGGATTTGGGATAATGGAAAATGAAAGGATTATCAGAACTGAGTTGCTCGGTGGCCTTTTGGATGTTTTCATCGTATGGAAGCTTTATTTTGTTGTTGAAATCTATTTGTCTGTTGTGAGTGGGACCTCTTGTAGTATATTTTATTTGCTTTTTAATAGCCCTCTCGATAATGTGTGGTGATAGAGCAGTTGCGTTAGGTGTTGGCGGATCGTGTTAAATTCTTGATCCAGGTACTCATTTGAACATATCCTAAGTCCTCTGAGGAATAGGTTGCACCCTACCATGATTTTTACGGAGACGTCGTGGTAGCTTAAGAAATGAATGTAGGAGACAGCGAAGGTGGGTTTTCTATATACTGTAAATGCATACCTGTTCTGTTTTCTTATGATCAGTACATCTAGGAACGGCAGTTTTCCGTCCTTTTCCCATTCTGTTTTAAATTTTATGGTCGGAACTAGCGAATTTAGCCTATTAAAAATTCCTTAAAGTCCCCAGCTATTGTCCCAGAAAGTAAAGATATCATCTACGTATCTAAGCCAGATCATGTTATGGGGTTTGATAGACGACAAAAGTTCTGTTTCGAAATATTCCATGTACAAGTTTGCTAGAAGGGGTGATAGGGGACTTCCCATGCTACAGCCAAATTTTTGTTTGTAAAATTACCATTGAAAGAAAACACGTTGTTAGTTACACAGAGGTTGATAAGTTTTAAAGTTTTATCTATGCCAAGAGGAAAATGGTCTTCATATGGTTGTAACTTCCTCTCTAAGAAAAACAACACGTCGGCAATCGGGACTTTAGTAAATAATGAATCGACGTCTAGACTGAGCAGTTTGATGTTGTTTGAGGGGATGTTTAAACTATTAAATTTTTGTATGAAATCTTCTGCATGTTTGACGTGGGAGGATGAGAAGGTTCCTAGATAACAAGTCTGCGAGCCATTTTGATAATTTGTACATGAAAGAGCCCCTGCTAGATATTATGGGGCGTAAAGGAATCCCATCTTTATGTGTTTTCGGGAGGCCGTAAAAATAGGGGAGAGGGGTTGATTACCTTGAATGTCTCTAGTAATTCTATGTCTTTTTATTGCCCCTATGGTTCTAACTGATTTGTTAAACTGAGCAGCAATATTTGTTGTGGGATCTTTCGTTAATTTGTCGTAGGTCTCTCGCATCGTTTAGAAGTTCTTGAACTTTATTGATGTATCTCCTTGTCTAACAGAACTATTTTCCGTCTTTGTCAGATTTTGTGATGATGATATCCCCTTTTTCTTAAGCTAACTAATGCATTTTGGAATCTTTTCGGGAGCGAATTTTTGTTGTTATTTTGCTCCAAGACATTTAGCAAAAATGCCTTTGAGACATGCCTCTTTCTTGTCATAGTTGTTTTTGCAAAATGTTTATCAAAAGCAACTAGGAAATTAAGATTACTCTCAGGACCAGGTTTTAGAGCGAATGAAACTCCAAGATTTAAAACGGTCTGTTCTTCTGCAGTGAGGGATGGTTAGAGAGATTCAGCACATTATTGGGAAGGCCAAGATTATTCCATACGCTGTTCCTAATCAGTCTTTTTAATTTGTAGCACAAATTTCTGGAGTGGGACTCACTGTTCTCAATAGCACCTGATAGCACAAAATATGAAAGATATCTGTACATACCATCATCCCTGCACATGAGGCGAAGTGACGTGGCTAGCTCACTTATTTTTCTTCTAATCACATAGATGTCTTGGTGTGTGGCTTGTATTCTGTCTTGGAGGAATGTGCGGATGGAGTCCGAAATGGGTCTGACGCCGATGTCCAACGCGTGAAAACCGTACATTTTGGGAGAAACTTGTTCCTGTAGGCATTCTTGTAGAAAATTTCTCTGATTCTTCCTCTTGTGTAACCCATGTACTAGCCGTTCGTACTGTCTGAAGATGTGCTTGACAGCTGGGTTGAAGCAGAAAAACTGTCGTAAAACTGTGATGTTCCATAATGGGCAAAATGAATGTCTTTTCCTGTAATACTACAGTGTAATATGAAAATAAGAAGGCCCATAAAACACTATTTAAACGTTGAAACCACATATTTCTGGCACTTGTTTCTGTGCCCCTGTTCACTGGTAGAATATGGACAGGTGGAAAGTTACAATGGTATATATACAAAAACATGAAGGTGTGGCCTTAGGCCTCCGATGTTAAGGAGGTGGCGTTTCTTAAGAAGGGAGGAGATTGACCAAATTCCCTAGTGGTTTTTGGCCTCATTAGCTCCGTTTGGCGATGGATCTGGCGGTCGCGTTTCTTGGGTCATCTTCTTCAAAAAGGGTGCGAGGATTAAGGTGTCAATGGCGTCCGATTTCCAATGTCCTCCTGACAGGTTCATATTGTTGGTTTGATTGATGATAGCAGATTCCAGCATCTTTCTTTTGTACGGACAGCTACTCTTGAAAACCAACTCCGCCCCCACTCCAGTTAATGACATGCCCTGTATTTCTAATATGTAGAAAATACCCAACTCTCCGGAAGCGTAACGTACTGATCTTTTGTGCTCTGTTATTCTTTGCGAGAGCGATCTACCTGTCTCGCCTACATAAATGTCATGACAATTACTACACGGTATCTTGTAAACTCCGGCTTCTTCCCTTTTGTTATTTAAGTATACGTTAACGAGCGAACTCCGATGGATTTGGGATAATGGAAAATGAAAGGATTATCAGAACTGAGTTGCTCGGTGGCCTTTTGGATGTTTTCATCGTATGGAAGCTTTATTTTGTTGTTGAAATCTATTTGTCTGTTGTGAGTGGGACCTCTGTAGTATATTTTATTTGCTTTATTAATAGCCCTCTCGATAATGTGTGGTGGATAGAGCAGTTGCGTTAGGTGTTGGCGGATCGTGTTAAATTCTTGATCCAGGTACTCATTTGAACATATCCTAAGTCCTCTGAGGAATAGGTTGCACCCTACCATGATTTTTACGGAGACGTCGTGGTAGCTTAAGAAATGAAAGTAGGAGACAGCGAAGGTGGGTTTTCTATATACTGTAAATGCATACCTGTTCTGTTTTCTTATGATCAGTACATCTAGGAACGGCAGTTTTCCGTCCTTTTCCCATTCTGTTTTAAATTTTATGGTCGGAACTAGCGAATTTAGCCTATTAAAAAAATTCCTTAAAGTCCCCAGCTATTGTCCCAGAAAGTAAAGATATCATCTACGTATCTAAGCCAGATCATGTTATGGGGTTTGATAGACGACAAAAGTTCTGTTTCGAAATATTCCATGTACAAGTTTGCTAGAAGGGGTGATAGGGGACTTCCATGCTACAGCCAAATTTTTGTTTGTAAAATTACCATTGAAAGAAAACACGTTGTTAGTTACACAGAGGTTGATAAGTTTTAAAGTTTTATCTATGCCAAGAGGAAAATGGTCTTCATATGGTTGTAACTTCCTCAGAGGACTTAGGATATGTTCAAATGAGTACCTGGATCAAGAATTTAACACGATCCGCCAACACCTAACGCAACTGCTCTATCCACCACACATTATCGAGAGGGCTATTAATAAAGCAAATAAAATATACTACAGAGGTCCCACTCACAACAGACAAATAGATTTCAACAACAAAATAAAGCTTCCATACGATGAAAACATCCAAAAGGCCACCGAGCAACTCAGTTCTGATAATCCTTTCATTTTCCATTATCCCAAATCCATCGGGAGTTCGCCGTTAACGATACTTAAATAACAAAAGGGAAGAAGCCGGAGTTTACAAGATACCGTGTAGTAATTGTCATGACATTTATGTAGGCGAGACAGGTAGATCGCTCTCGCAAAGAATAACAGAGCACAAAAGATCAGTGCGTTACGCTCGGAGAGTTCGGGTATTTTCCTACATATATTAGAAATACAGGGCATGTCATTAACTGGAGGGGGGCGGAGTTGGTTTCAAGAGTAGCTGTCCGTACAAAAGAAAGATGCTGGAATCTGCTATCATCAATCAAACCAACAATATGAACCTGTCAGGAGGACATTGGAAATCGGACGCCATTGACACCTTAATCCTCGCACCCTTTTTGAAGAAGATGACCCAAGAAACGCGACCGCCAGATCCATCGCCAAACGGGAGCTAATGAGGCCAAAAACCACTAGGAATTTGGTCAATCTCCTCCTTCTTAAGAAACGCCACCTCCCTTAACATCGGAGGCCTAAGGCCACACCTTCATGTTTTTGTATATATACCATTGTAACTTTCCACCTGTCCATATTCTACCAGTGAACAGGGGCACAGAAACAAGTGCCCGAAATATATGGTTTCAACGTTTAAATAGTGTTTTATGGGCCTTCTTATTTTCATATTACACTGTAGTATTACAGGAAAAGACATTCATTTTTGCCCATTATGGAACATCACAGTTTACGCCAGTTTTTCGGCTTCAACCCAGCTGTCAAGCACATCTTCAGACGGTACGAACGGCTAGTACATGGGTTACACAAGAGGAAGAATCAGAGAAATTTTCTACAAGAATGCCTACAGGAACAAGTTTCTCCCAAAATGTACGGTTTCACGCGTTGGACATCGGCGTCAGACCCATTTCCGGACTCCATCCGCACATTCCTCCAAGACAGAATACAAGCCACACACCAAGACATCTATGTGATTAGAAGAAAAATAAGTGAGCTAGCCACGTCACTTCGCCTCATGTGCAGGGATGATGGTATGTACAGATATCTTTCATATTTTGTGCTATCAGGTGCTATTGAGAACAGTGAGTCCCACTCCAGAAATTTGTGCTACAAATTAAAAGACTGATTAGGAACAGCGTATGGAATAATCTTGGCCTTCCCAATAATGTGCTGAATCTCTCTAACCATCCCCTCACTGCAGAAGAACAGACCGTTTTAAATCTTGGAGTTTCATTCGCTCTAAAACCTGGTCCTGAGAGTAATCTTAATTTCTAGTTGCTTTTGATAAACATTTTGCAAAAAACAACTATGACAAGAAAGAGGCATGTCTCAAAGGCATTTTGCTAAATGTCTTGGAGCAAAATAACAACAAAAAATTCGCTCCTGAAAAGATTCCAAAATGCATTAGTTAGCTTAAGAAAAAGGGGATATCATCATCACAAAATCTGACAAAGACGGGAAAATAGTTCTGTTAGACAAGGAGACATACATCAATAAAGTTCAAGAACTTCTAAACGATGCGGAGACCTACGACAAATTAACGAAAGATCCCACAACAAATATTGCTGCTCAGTTTAACAAATCAGTTAGAACCATAGGGGGCAATAAAAAAGACATAGAATTACTAGAGACATTCAAGGTAATCAACCCCTCTCCCCTATTTTTACGGCCTCCCGAAAACACATAAGATGGGATTCCCTTACGCCCCATAATATCTAGCAGGGGCTCTTTCATGTACAAATTATCAAAATGGCTCGCAGACTTGTTATCACCCTTTCTAGGAACCTTCTCATCCTCCCACGTCAAACATGCAGAAGATTTCATACAAAAATTTAATAGTTTAAACATCCTCAAACAACATCAAACTGCTCAGTCTAGACGTCGATTCATTATTTACTAAAGTCCTGATTGCCGACGTGTTGTTTTTTTTTAGAGAGGAAGTTACAACCATATGAAGACCATTTTCCTCTTGGCATAGATAAAACTTTAAAACTTATCAACCTCTGTGTAACTAACAACGTGTTTTCTTTCAATGGTAATTTTACAAACAAAAATTTGGCTGTAGCATGGGAAGTCCCCTATCACCCCTTCTAGCAAACTTGTACATGGAATATTTCGAAACAGAACTTTTGTCGTCTATCAAACCCCATAACATGATCTGGCTTAGATACGTAGATGATATCTTTACTTTCTGGGACAATAGCTGGGGGGACTTTAAGGAATTTTTTAATAGGCTAAATTCGCTAGTTCCGACCATAAAATTTAAAACAGAATGGGAAAAGGACGGAAAACTGCCGTTCCTAGATGTACTGATCATAAGAAAACAGAACAGGTATGCATTTACAGTATATAGAAACCCACCTTCGCTGTCTCCTACATTCATTTCTTAAGCTACCACGACGTCTCCGTAAAAATCATGGTAGGGTGCAACCTATTCCTCAGAGGACTTAGGATATGTTCAAATGAGTACCTGGATCAAGAATTTAACACGATCCGCCAACACCTAACGCAACTGCTCTATCCACCACACATTATCGAGAGGGCTATTAATAAAGCAAATAAAATATACTACAGAGGTCCCACTCACAACAGACAAATAGATTTCAACAACAAAATAAAGCTTCCATACGATGAAAAACATCCAAAAGGCCACCGAGCAACTCAGTTCTGATAATCCTTTCATTTTCCATTATCCCAAATCCATCGGGAGTTCGCTCGTTAACGTATACTTAAATAACAAAAGGGAAGAAGCCGGAGTTTACAAGATACCGTGTAGTAATTGTCATGACATTTATGTAGGCGAGACAGGTAGATCGCTCTCGCAAAGAATAACAGAGCACAAAAGATCAGTACGTTACGCTTCGAGAGTTCGGGTATTTTCCTACATATTAGAAATACAGGGCATGTCATTAACTGGAGTGGGGCGGAGTTGGTTTTCAAGAGTAGCTGTCCGTACAAAAGAAAGATGCTGGAATCTGCTATCATCAATCAAACCAACAATATGAACCTGTCAGGAGGACATTGGAAATCGGACGCCATTGACACCTTAATCCTCGCACCCTTTTTGAAGAAGATGACCCAAGAAACGCGACCGCCAGATCCATCGCCAAACGGGAGCTAATGAGGCCAAAAACCACTAGGAATTTGGTCAATCTCCTCCTTCTTAAGAAACGCCACCTCCTTAACATCGGAGGCCTAAGGCCACACCTTCATGTTTTGTATATATACCATTGTAACTTTCCACCTGTCCATATTCTACCAGTGAACAGGGGCACAGAAACAAGTGCCTGAAATATATGGTTTCAACGTTTAAATAGTGTTTTATGGGCCTTCTTATTTTCATATTACACTGTAGTATTACAGGAAAAGACATTCATATATATATATATATATATATATATATTATTATTAATATATATATATATTAATATATATATATATATATATATATATATAATATATATATATATATCGTCCAAAATTATATTTGGGACATCGATCTGAAACTAATACTTAAGAACCCGAAAAGTATCGGCTCTCTTTTCAGATTTAAGGATCGGCTACCACATTTGATGTCGTCTGGTGTTGTCTATGAGTACAATTGTCCTAAATGTAATTTGGAAAATGTATTGGATCCAACAGGCAGTTTCTCAGGTGAGGGCCGATTCCCACAGGGGGATAAGTTATAGAACTGGGTGCTGATTAACTAATCGTGAATCCTCTAATATACGCAGCCATACCATTAAATGCAAACAGAAATCAGCTATGAAGGTTTTAAGATTATTAGTTATACAAGCAACCCACAAGAACCACTTATTCTCGAAACACTAAATATTAAACAACGAGTTCGGTGTCCTTGGCCTCTGGAATGGTAGATTACCCTCCAGTGTTTTTTAAGTGCATCTGTATTTAAGTATGTTTGTTTCTAAGTGCGTCTGTGTTTGAGTGTGTTGTCTGTTCTTAACGATTTTATCTTTTTGTGTTTTGTTTTTATCAGTTAGCCTACTTTCTATGTTTTTAAAGTAAAGTCTTTTATATAACTTTTTAATTAATTTATATTAGTATATTGTATTTTATTGTTGTAGATCTCCCTGAGGATGTGATTACGAATCGTGAAACGTTGGAATAAATGGTTACTGTGTCGTCTGCTTCTGTATTCCTACCCTCTGGATGAATATATATATATATATATATATATATATATATATATATATATATATATATATATATATATATATATATATATATATATATATATATATGTGTGTGTGTGTGTGTGTATTATGTATAACATATATATATTTATTTCTGTTTCATACGTGATTGTGTGTCGAATATTTCTATCATATTAATTCAGAAATGATAATTCGAATGAAATGCTGTCAATTGGGTCACTGCTGAGTCAAAGTATAAAATGGGCTTTATGCAAAAGTTAGCTTGCCCAGGTAATTCCTTGTGTGCAGTGGCACTCAGGTTCCAAATTCTTTTATGACTTGTATGGCCTAGTGGGCAACGCCCTTGCCTTTCAAATTGAAAGACCTACGATCCTGATATGAGTCTGAAATTTATGTGTGTTCCACACGTGATTGTGTGTTGATTATTTCTATATATATATATATTATATATATATATATATATATATATATATATATATATATATATATATATATATACATTATATCAAAATTATATATGTGTGTGTGTGTGTATTATGTATATATATATATGTGTGTGTTTAGGAACAATTAAAAATGGGCTTTAATAAAATTATAGCTATAAAACCAAGTCTTAAAAATGCAGCAGAAAACATTTAAGCATATCAGTAAATGAACATACGTAAATATGTCTGAAATAAGTTCTGCATGAAAGAAAATAAGTAAAATAAAGGACTAACGGCCAGAATATGCTTAATAAGAAATTCCTTGCGTTGCATTATTCAGAAACCGACAGGCAACTGAAGCCAGATATGACAAGGACAGAAATTTAGATGACAAATGGGTATGAAACTAGACCAAAATATGACACAAATATAATGGACTACAAGAGAGAGAGAGAGAGAGAGAGAGAGAGAGAGAGAGAGAGAGAAACTGGGAGCTATATTTTAACCGCTAAACTCTCACAAACATTAGAATATATATATATACACACACAAACATCTGTATATACATGAACATATACATACATATAAAAAATCCATGTATATAATCCAAAATTTAATTGACAATAATAAAAAATATATGTATATATACATATATATATTTATATATAATACACACACACATACATATATCATATATATACATACTGTAGGTATATATATAAATTCAGATTTACAGTGAAACAAAAAATATCTCAAAAGCAACATTTGCAAAATAGTTGAAAATAGTATTAGATGTTTCTCATGTATTTTCCAATATAATTGTCGCGATATTTTGCTCTACTTTCTGACCATTTGTCTTCTAGATAATTTTCTTTCACTGTCATGTTTGACTTCGGAGTAACGGTGATTTGTGAAAAAATGCACGGAAAATATTTTCCTCAGCTTATTTCGTTCGCATTTACGTACAAATTCGCTCACTTTTAGGTAGGCTTCACATACTGTACATCTTATTCCAGCTGTACGAGTATATAGCTGCAAATTATCTGAACTGAAGCCAAACACGACCACGAGAGAATGCAGATGACAAATGAACACAAAACTCGGAGCAAAAATATTACGACCAATAGTGAAACGAAGTAAGCATTTGTAATTCATCATTTGATGCCACTGACGATCATCTGGCGGTGCAATGCCGCTGCAGAGGAACTTTCGTTTGTGAGGAATCCGAAATGAAAATGGAAAAAGCAGCTATAAACGAAGGTACAAATTGCAATAGCTTTTGGCTTTGCAAAACTGTTACAGAGAGCAGCTTCAGTGTTTTCCTTTAGGAGGGACCTACAGTTTGAAGCTAGCGGATAAAGTAAATGATTAATCATGAAGAAAGATATATGGAACTCAAGTGGAGATTTCCCTTCAAGAAGGTTCAAAAGATTTTAAAAAGTAGAATTTCAAGTACAAACTAAAATACAAATAAATATTAATTTTTATTTCGGGCAGCAGAGTTGTTAAAGTACCACACAGGAGCAGTTTTTCTTTTCAGGAGAATCCAGAATGAAAAGATTGAGGATAAAGAACTCGGATTAAAACCAAAATTCTGTTCTCGCAGTTGCTACAATATAACACCCAGAAAGTTCCCCGTAATAGAAATTCGAATTGAAAAAAGAAATCATGTCAATGTGAGGTAGAAATAAAGAAAAAAAAAGGTTCGTAAATTAGGTATGGTATCGGACACGAAAAGTTTATGCCAAGAGTAATTCGAAAAACAGTAGAAATGAATAGAAAGGAATACATTGAAAACGTCAGTTCCTTTATGTTGAATCCATTCCGCTCTCCCAGTGATAAATTGTCGGTCCATGGACACAGAGCATATTTAAAATCTTTCTTGTAGCGAGATGCTCTTATTATTGTTCGGTTGTAACTCTTTGTTCTTGCTGCGATCAAAAAAAACGGAAAAGAAAATAAATGGAGAAAGGTACATGACATGGCAAGCACAACGAGAGAGAGAGAGAGAGAGAGAGAGAGAGAGAGAGAGAGAGAGAGAGAGAGAGAGAGAGAGAGAGAGAGAGACTGGCCTTGTTACTAGTGCGTAGTTGAGAAAAAGGAAAATAGTTAGGTTTCTCTGTTTCGAAATACAAGTACAAAGATTCAGAGAGAGAGAGAGAGAGAGAGAGAGAGAGAGAGAGAGAGAGAGAGAGAGAGAGAGAGAGAGATTAATATTTCGAAATACGAAGAAATAATGTAGTTAAATTTTTCATTATTTCGGACTTCTCAGAGAGAGAGAGAGCAGAGAGAGAGCAGAGAGAGAGGGAGAGAGAGAAGGAGAAAAGAAGAGAGAGAGAGAGAGAGAGGAGAGAGAGAGAGAGAGAGAGAGAGAGAGAGAGAGAGAATAGAAAAAAGTTTACCGTTTTGGAGAACAGAGAGAGAGAGAGAGAGAGAGAGAGAGAGAGAGAGAGAGAGAGAGAGAGAGAGAGAGAGAGAGGGTGGAAGGCCAGAAGCTTGCAGGAGGCTGTGTTGGACACCCCGGTTCTAATATCTTCTGATAAATGTGCCATTCCGCCTCGCTGCCAATAGCAATAATTCAGCCCAGAATCCTTCTCCTTGGACAGATATTGGCGCATGTGGCAAGTGGACTTCATTTCGGGTATTTGGCCCCCCCGGTGGCAAGAAGCACTTCTTGCAGTCGGACCTACGCGTGAAATTATTATGATTATTATTTTTATGGTTTTCCAGCTCTGCTACTTTCTCTTTATTCTTTTCTTCTTCTATTTTTTTATTTTTACATACGAGAATTCTGTTTAATAGACGCATCCTATATGCGAGTTTGTTTCATGAGAATGTACGCGGATTATAAATAATAATAATAATAATAATAATAATAATAATAATAATAATAATAATAATAATAATAATAATAATTGAGCACTCTCTCCAAAGTTCTCTCTATGAATTTACTCTTATCCAAGTTTTCCCTTCAATAATAATAACTTGAAAACAGAGTCGAGCCGAATAAATCATCGAAATCATGTTGTAGGAAGGATATTTAGTATTAAAGCTCATTTATTCAGTAAAATACGCTTCGAAAAATTTTTTCTGTCATCTTAGAACAGATAAGAATGGATTGATTTTAATGGAACTGATAAGCATCTCAAACTAACTCCAAGATTGTACCCAATATTATCACCACCAACACTAGTACTACAACCACTGATCATCAACATTATCATCATTATTATTATTATTATTATTATTAATTATTATTATTATTAGTAAGATAAATTTAAGAAGAGGAAATAAGTTTGTAGTTTAAATATTTTAAGTAAGTTTTCACAAGTCTTCATATTCTAACTTTTTTTTAATTGACAATAAATATCCACAGCCGAAATCATTTAAATTGATCGTGATCGGTGTGATACGCAGATGGCTGCTTCGCGGCTTCTTAACAGTTGTCAAGACTTAGCGGACGTCAGGAATCCTCCTTTTACTC
>NC_089777.1:40862338-40909838 GCF_040412425.1 Macrobrachium rosenbergii | reverse complement strand
GTTACAAGAGGTATTGTGACCCGCCAGGAAGAGAAATGTGCCAATCGAACTGACCCCTTACTCGGAGAGGAGAGTCCACTGTCATATTACAGTTGTATTCTTCATCTTTTGTTCCGATGGCTTCCAAGCCTTATTGCTTCCCATTCCTGATAGCATCAGACCCGTTAGGACTGCTGGTAGGGCCAGTGCTAGGGTACTACGTCAAAAATAACTACTGTAAGAGACGATTGTCCCGAAGCTTCATTCTTGTATAGTGGCAACCGGTGAGAGAGGCTGACTCCGAGCTGGACGACGACAAGTCCTGACGCTTGGTAGGTTAAGTACCTTCCAGAATACCAGACCAATTCAGCTGCATTCTTCGCTTAAATGCGGTTTATTGGTTCTTTAGATGCAACGCAGAAATAGTCACACAAATAGGTATGTGAACACTAGTTACATTTTGTAGGAGCAAGTTTTTTTTTTGACGCCAGTACTCTGTTCATCTTTTCCTGTCTCTCTCAGGCCTCACTGTGATCCACTGAATAGCCAGCTAACTGTCACATTTTTTCTTTTTTTTTTGTCTTTTGGCAGTTATATAGCTTGATAGTCTTGATGATAAAAGGGCTCGGTTGTTCAAGATCTGCCCTTAAATCTGTTTATAATTTACGATTTAATTATATTAGCCAAAAGAATTGCATCGACTGATAATTTCGTAGATGAATGAGATAAGAGAAACATCTATAATTAATGTTCATTTATTTATTTAGTTATCTAATCGATTAGTATGCATTATATATATATATATATATATATATATATAACCAACCAAAACCAACCAATACCAGTTACTAAGCAGATCAAAGTAGAGGAAGATAAAGGGTTGAAATAACCTCCATCCTGAAAGTCTGCCCAGCGTGGTCATAACGGGTTGTAACCCTTCCCTAATTTGACCACAATTTGGTCATAACTCAGATCCGAAGCACCGCCTTGCCATTAAAGATGTTCAGAATGACCCATTATGTAGTTACCGTCTTATGGAGCCACGTGACCAATTGCGTCTTGTCAAAAGGCTCCGGTAAACGAAGTGTTGGCGGAGTTTTGTTTCCGAAATGGGCGATTTTGTTGTTGTTATTGTTGTTTCCTACAACGCTGATGCTTTATGACTGTTTTATTTACAAAGGATATTTAAATTTGTTGCTATAGTTTCTATGGGGTCTTCCACATCAAGAGGATTCCGATTTGTTGCTGATTAGATGTTGTTCTTTTGACTCCAAAGAGAACTTTGACTCTGAAGCAGTTGTCGCCATGTTAAAGCCGTTGTTGTTGCTATAATACGAGTTTCTTTGCGAAATGTATTTTGATTTGTTGTTGCTATTGTTATAGATGTAGTTCCTATGGTCCCGATGTTGTTTTTATACGGTATTACAGTTATTTTTGTCATTCGTGTTTACACTTTCAAACCAGTCTCAGCGTCAAGAGCGATCGTTTCTCACGATCGAGAGCCCGTGTTGACGTAAGGCCATTTTAAACTAATACCAGCAGTCATGCTAATGTTGTTCCTTGCATTGATATTTTTAGTGCTAATTTCATTAGCTTTATGGCCCCACTGTGACCAATTTCTGCTTATGACACACCACAGCGATGTGTTGTGAGTTTCAGTAAGGCTTTTAAAATTTTTGTTACACAAGTCAAGGTTGTTGACTCCCACCTCACCCCCTCCCCCCCGCCAAACATAACATTCAAGGACACTCAACTATTTCCCCATCCCCAAATTCATTTCAGTGAGAGGCCATATTACTGATACATTACTCAAAATTATTTGTCTCATGATGTACGGTATAATTCTGAAACATTCAAACAAACAGACAAATATCATTAACGATAAAGTAGGTGACTTAATTACTCAACGAAGAGGGGTCAACGAAACAAACATTGGCCTTACAAACTGCAGTTTGGCATAACACCATTCGCCACGCTGAAATGGCCACTTGGGAATCGATACCCTTAAATTTCCTGGCCCTTCAAAGTGCCCGGACCTGATACCACCCAGCCGAAGCATCCCGTGGCCGTATGGGCGATTATTAACGTTTATTGGGCAATTAAAGTCGAATTACTTTCGTTCGGACATCCCACTGAACGGGGCCAGGTTTGTGGTTGGTTCCTTTATGCGGCGCCGAGTCGCCATAGTACAGGTTTAACACCTGCCATATTCGATGTGGCGCGGTTTTCTTGCCTTGCTTATATTAAGTGGTTGTAGACGATGGTTGGGTGTCTGGCCAGCATCGGTTACCGGTCTTGTGGTCGCTGGTCTGGAAGAAAAAAATGTAAATGTAGAGTATGGGTCTTTACGTTTTTTAATCTCTCTCTCTCTCTCTCTCTCTCTCTCTCTCTCTCTCCCTTGAAAATTATAGCATTTACATCCTTGATAAAAAAGTCTTCCTCTTCGTTTTCAGGAATGATGCTTTCACTTTCTTTAGGATGCAGCTCTCTCTCTCTCTCTCTCTCTCTCTCTCTCTCTCTCTCTCTCTCTCTCTCTCAGAATGCTTAATATCGCTTAAATTTTCCCTTTTTAGTTTTCTGCAAAAGAAAACTATTGTGCCGGCTTTGTCTGCCCATCCGCACTTTTTCTGTCCGCCCTCAGATCTTAAAAACTACTTAGGCTAGAGGGCTGCAAATTGGTATGTTGATCATCCACCCTCCACTCATCAAACATACCAAATTGCAGACCTCTAGCCTCAGTAGTTGTTTTTTTATTTAAGGTTAAAGTTAGCCATAATAGTGCATCTTGCAACGATATAGTTTCATGGGCTGCGACTTATACAACATTATACCGAGACCACCGAAAGATAGATCTATTTTCGGTGGCATTGATTATGGGCTGTACGGAAAACTCGATTGCGCAGAAGAAACTTCGGTGCATTTTATACTTGTTGTTTATAGTTCCCATTTCAAGTATCTGCTAAAATGGAAAATGTTAATTTTTTAAATTGAATATTAGAATAGCAGATTGCATAAAGTATTCTATTGTTTCTAGTCATTGCTTATTAAATGGAGGTTTTGAACTATAGATTTTCTGTAATTGCCTTTATCGCACTTCGCACTCTCATTTTCGTTCGTATAAGGGTAGTGATTTATAAAGAAAATTGTATTGTAAAGGAATGCCTAAGACCAGATGAGTGGAGATGGGAAAAAGGCATACGAGTATACTCAACTATATATATATATATATATATATATATATATATATATATATATATATATATATATATATATATATATATATATATATATATATATATATATATATATATATATATATATATATATATATATATATATATATATATATATATATATGAACTTTTGTCACACCATGATTTATATACAAATCATGAAGCTACAAATGTTGCTTAATATCAAGTTCACACTACCTCGGGAATATTCCCGGTGGGGAATTATCATTGAAGGCGAATTTATAAGTGATTAATGGATTGGTACTGCCGGGTCTCGATCCCTCGACACAATTACTTTTCAGCAAATCCAGTCGACGGTCTACCCACTGAGCCATCAAGAGAGGTATAAGTAGATGCCGAGTCTGCTGTACTTGTTTACCCGTCGAGAGCAATATTTGTAGCTTCATGAGTGTATATAAATCATGGTGTGATAAAAATTTCATAATAAGAGCCTCATGTTCCAAACGTACCAATGAGCTATCATGGTGGAGGTGGGTTAATGCTGAAGCTAAGTATAATTTTCCCACTCTTGACTGGTAAACAAGTACAGCAGACGCGGCAGTAACTTATACCTCTCTTGACGGCACAGTGGGTAGACTGTCGACTGGAGTCGCTGGAAAGTAACTGTGTTGAGGGATCGAGACCCAGCAGTACCAATCCATTTATCACTTATAGATTCGCCTTCAGTGATAATTCTCCATCGGGGATATTCCCAAGGTAGCGTGAATTTGATATTAAGTGACATTTGTAGCTTCATGGTTTTATATATATATATATATATATATATATATATATATATATATATATATATATATATATATATATATATATATATATATATATATATATATGTGTGTGTGTGTGTGTGTGTGTGTGTGTGTGTGTGTGTATATTCTTATGCTGTGGTTTTCATAATGCAGTATCTCCCCTTAGTTGTTGTGTTCATGTGTGTATTGTTGTATACTATAATTTTATGTTCAGATGCGCAGATTCCATAGAGAGTTAGCTTAAAGTTAATGTGATTAAACCCTGTATGATTTATAAGAAGGACAATATATGGGTGGAGAGAGAGACAGAGAGTGGTTGTTCTCTATAAAGAGGCAATCTGTGATCGTCAATATACAAGGCTGCTGAAATAACACATTCTTATATGACTTGATTAGTGTACAATACGCTGTTGGGAAGTGTCACGAAAGTTGCCTAACGTCGTTCTGGGATCTTCCATGAGACGATATCTTTTCATTCTATTATAGTAACTAGAGATTCTTTTGTTCTGAAACTATGTAATAATAAATGTTGTTATTAACTGTAATTCCACTTTCTCTCTGCTTATCAGTTTTAAAGAGTTTTTAAAATAAAAATCTCATCTAAAGACCCATTCACACACTTGTATGGGCGAACGACCAAGCCGTCTATAGATGCCTATACCAAGAACTTCATTGAGGGACTATTATCCGTGCTGAGACGAGCTGCGGTTCACTTTCTCTCTCTCTCTCTCTCCCTCTCTCTCTGGACTTCGTATGTCCTGTTGTAACGTGACTGATATTTATATTTTTATAATCGATGGTCACTCATAACTTTTAACTGTTTACTTTCTTGATAAATGTGTATGAATTATCTGAACAGTGTATTTTATTGAGTGAAGGTAAAAGTAACGGCGCCTGATAAAAAGTGAAGAAATTGGTACCAAGGTATTGTAACATAATCATTGGTTTTTAGTGCACTGAAAATAATATTTACAGTGGTTATATGCAATTATTCTATTTTTTTCCTTTTTTTATATACTTTTCATGTTGCATGCTTTATACTTTACCTTTGAAGAGTTTCTGTATATAAATGTGGTGTGTTTGCTATTGCCTTAATGCTTTGCTTTACATTTTTGATATTTAACTTTTTGCAGAGTATATTTCTGTGTTGTTTGTATCCACATTTTTGTTTGATTGATTTAATTGCCTTATTTTGTTTAACACTTGGGAATTAATTTACTTGTATTTCCTTTCAATCAAATTTTGTTACTTAATTTAAATTTTACTTGAATAATTTTTTGATTAATTAATAAATTAATTTCTGATTTAATTTTGACTGATGATTAATTCAGATTTAATCCAATTTTGTTTTGTTTTCAAGTAATAATAAATTTCCCTGAGACTGTTAATGTCATGTATAATCTTTGAATTTAGAAATAAATTTTTGTATTTAATAAATTGTTATATCAGAGTTTCATTTATTGACCCACCAGTAATTTTGATCTGAATTAGATATAGAGTGGTAAGTGAGATGTTTTCCTTCAAGTAATTGAAGTGAGCTTGAACCAGGGAAATAAAAATACTTAGACTTTTATAATGTTGTTGGAGTGATTCCCTTTGATTTTACCTCACACCTGTTTTAATGAACTTATTCTGCTTTCTTGCATGATTGATAAATTTTATAAGGGATCACTGTTGCCTTTAGAGAAATCAGTCGTTTTGTATGTGTGATGAGGGTTCAGGTGTCTGGCTGTTGTGAGGTAACTATAATTGTCGGATAAATGGTAAGTTTGGTAATCAAATATCAAGCACTTAGATACTAAGTTTAATTTGAAGATCAGACACTGGGCACTTCGTCACAATATATATATATATTATATATATATATATATATATATATATATATATATACATACATACATACATACATACATACATACATACATACATACATACATACATACATACATACATACATACATACATATTGTCACGAAGTGATCAAGCACCTGGTTATTACACAAATAATAATACCAGAAAGTTACCTCACATCGACCAGATACTTGAAACCTCATAACAAAGATAGTTTGACTGAATCTCTAAAGGTACAGTGATCCCATAAAACTTACTTATCACTTGAGAAAATCAATGTAACTTCATCAAGTTATGGGTAAGGTAACAATTAATAAGTTATATCCAGACTAGTGGAAAATGGGTATCACTTCAACAAACACTGTAACTGTCTCTCTGGTTCTATTTTACCTAGATAAGTCTCAGGTGAACAAACAGATACATCACTTACCTTGTACACATTCATTAATTTCTCTAATTACTGGTGGTCAAAATGAAACGCTGTGTTTTTTAAACTTTAAACAAACAAATTTATTTCTAAGTTCGAAAGTTATATGCAGAGTTCACAATCTCAAAAAGATTTATTATTAATTGATAAGAGTATAAGGTTTAAGTATTTCTCAATCAAGTTTAATTCACAAAACTTTAATCTATTAAGAAAGCAGTTTGGTTAGGTAAGATTCAAACCATTGACTATCACTCAAGTTTTAAACATATACCTGATTAATTACACTCAACACGAATGTTCACCAAAATATTACTGACTGGAATCCACATAAATATTTTCTGAAATCTCAATAATAAGTAATCATCAGCACAAAACTTTGAAACACAGTAAATATAAAATTACATTAATATGATAACACAGACATATAATAATGAAATATGCAAAAATGGTAATATACCAACAGCAATTCTACTCAGGCAAAAATATGTTTAAAGATTATATCAATCTTTCAAAAGATTACCTTCACTTAAAAAAAAAAAAAAAAGGTTAAACTCACGTCTTTCTAAGACTTTCTCATTGATAACACTGCCAAGTCACACTGACACATACGATGATGTATAATTAGCAGCAAGACACATTAGAATTCACAATAAGAGATATGTTCATTTCTTATCAAAACAATAATTCTCTTTCACCTAGAACATCACCTTAACTCTTAACACAACAAAAACCAGTAATCATCACATTACCTTTCTTTAGGTGATACACCATTATACACTTTACACAATGCTTGCACAAAATAATATTTCAGATCACCTCTTACAACATGAATACACTTCTTGGGTGAGTTTTAACAAAACTTTTACCAACATGAGAGCAACTAGTGAACCAATAATTGAAAGAGAGAGAGTGAGACAGGACCTACTACCAGCAGCCCTGATCCTAACTGACTCTTTCTCATACAGCACTGCACTTTTAACTCCAACAAGCTGTCCCAGAATACATGATACATAAAGTATACATACATTATACATACAGGTATACATGTATGTATGGAATACATACACTGCTGGAGCTAAGTCCCAAAAGGAAATATGCCAGGACTCTTATCAATGACTAACATCTCCTGTTCAGGGTTAAGCAGAAAAAGATATTTTGGACCAAATTCTTGGTCAGCTGTCAGCATGTCAACTTCACCTACCTTACTCACTCATTCTCTCTTTTTCAGATTATGAAAAGGTAATAGGCATAGCCACAGGTAATAAACTTGGGTTAGACATACAGAACAAATGCATAATAGGCACTTCACCGCTAGCTGTCAGCTCATCACGATAAGTCAAGAGGGCTTTTTGCCTTCCTCCCTACATGACTACCTTCACACACTTGAGTAAACAGGATGTAGTGACCTGATAAGAATCTCAACCTCTCTCTCTCCACAACACGGCCTGTCTAGAATTCGAGTTCATAACTTCCATTATACAATTAATATATCAAACAAGCGGAAAAAACATACCAAAACATTTTAAGATTATATGATACACAACTTATCTGTAAGAAAAAGACATTTTAAAATTATATCATTACAACAAATGACGAATCTGCAAGCAAAACATAAAAATTTTCACAGAGACATATAAACACTTTTAGAATGGTTATATATATTATAACACCTTATAATAATATGCACACAAATATATGTATATGTATGTATATTTAATAGGAGACCATAAAAATGCCAAAAGGTAGAAGTTATTGCTATATTCCAGAGACCAAAGTCTCTCCCTCTTCTGGCAAGTATATGAATGAAGCAAGGAATACAGACAGGTGGTATTTATACCAAGAAATCCAGAGGTCACCCATGACGTCACTCCAGTTGATAGCATCTTAATCTTCTTCATCGCTGGTTGGAGGAAGATTTTATTTATAATATCTGAGTCTCATGATCCTTTTGATAGATTCATTGCAATTTTGTTTAATTAGGCTGATTCTACCATCTGGCTTTTGAACCGACAATTGCTGCTATAAATTATATGAGACGCATTCAGTTTATCTTGTGGTTATGGTTATTTATTTGGTTAAAGATAGCTGAGCTTTGTTGGCCATACCTCACTGACCTTTTATATTGTATCAATCTCTGGGGTAGTGATTTACCAGTAAAACCGATATACAATTTGTCACAGTCGAGGCAAGGTATTTCATATACCCCTGTGTCTTTGGGGACCGACTCTTGTTAGATGTTATTCAGTGATTTGGCTAAGGTATTTGGGTAGGTATAAGAAAAAGGGTTAGAATTTCCAGGAGTCTGTGTCAACGTCTTAATCCTGTCCAGGTGTGGTATTTTAATTTTATTGTTGGGTGTCTCTCTAGTCTTGTTTTGCAGGGGACAATAGATTATTGTGTTAGCTTTATGGATTGCTTACTGAATTATATGGTCAGGGTATTTCAAAGATGACAGCTGCTTACGGATTAGTTCAATTTCCTATTCTAGGAAATCCGGGGAGCAAATCAGTAAGGCTCGTAAGAATAAATTGCTGGCTACGCCGATCTTGATAGATCTGTCATGATAACTAAAATAGTGTATGTATGTATGTAAGTGAAAAAGTTGGTTTTCTGTATACGGTAAATTTGTATTCTGTCGTGTCTCTAGTTATTAAAACATCAAGAAAAGGAATTTTGATGTCTTTTTCCCACTCAACTTTGAATTTGATGTTAGGCACTAATGCATTAAGTTTTGAAAGAAATTCGTTGAAATTGCCCCACATATCATGCCAAAATGTTAGGATATCATCTACATATCGCATCCACAGCATGTCTTTAGGTTTTATTGCATTTATTATTACAGTTTCAAAATATTCCATGTATAGGTTGGCTAAAACAGGACTAAAGGGCTGCCCATGCTGTACTCGAAGTTTTGTTTATAGAATGACTCCCCGAAAGAAAAGACGTTGTTTGATACACATCATTCAGTTAACTTTATTATTTTATCTAGGGCTAGTGGGAGATAATCTGAATAAGGGGCTAATTTTTCCCTCAAAATATAGCAATAACTTTCTACCTTTTGGCGTTTTTATGGGCTCCTTCTATTAGATGGATTTCTGTTTTAACAGAAAACATTTCATAGGCATGTGTACATATATATATATATATATATATATATATATATATATATATATATATATATATATATATATATATATATATATATATATATATATAATATATATATATATAATATATATATATGTATATAGAAAAATGATGTTTGAATTTTCCCTTCGCCTGAATTTTCCTGAACTTTTTGACTATATATATATATATATATATATATATATATATATATATATATATATATATATATATATATATATATATATATATATATATATATATCTCGAAGTCTCGAAGGGAAAAAAACCATTATTATTACAATACGTTTATTATGCAGACGTTTCACGACAATTGCTATAGTCGCATTTTCAAGGCTGCAATGATTAAAAAACTTCTTACAAAAAATCACATTAAAACATCGATATATAAATTATAAAACAAATTAAAAACGGGGGGAATAGGCACAGGACATACCTAACCCGTAGCAGTAACAAGACTAAAACAAAAGAACACAGGAAGAGCAAGAAAAGGACGAGAGAAGAAAACATAAACAAAAGGTTAAGCAATGAACAATTGAACAGAGGTTGTTTGAGTATTTAGTGTTGGGACCGTCTTCTTTATAATAATAGATTCTAATATATTGAGGTCATTTTCATTTTGGGCTTGTCCTATTATAGAAAAATCTTTATAATTAATATCAGTTTTGCACATTTTTACATGTTTTCTTATATTTGAGTGGTCTGGATTAGACAGTTTACATCCAGTTCTGTAGCTTACTAAATACTCAAACAACCTCTGTTCAATTGTTCATTGCTTAACCTTTTGTTTATGTTTTTCTTCTCTCGTCCTTTCTTGCTCTTCCTGTGTTCTTTTGTTTTAGTCTTGTTACTGCTACGGTTTAGGTATGTCCTGTGCCTATTCCCCCCGTTTGTAATTTGTTTTATAATTTATATATCGATGTTTTAATGTGATTTTTTGTAAGAAGTTTTTTTAATCATTGCAGCCTTGAAAATGCGACTATAGCAATTGTCGTGAAACGTCGGCATAATAAACGTATTGTAATAATGGTGCCCTTTCCTTCGCTATTCGATATATATATATATATATATATATATATATATATATATATATATATATATATATATATATATATATATATATATATATATATATATATATATATATATATATATATATATATATACATACATACACACACACGTATATAATGTATATTTATATGTGCATATATGTGTATATAATGTATATATATAATGTATACCTGTATGTGCATCTATGTGTGTATAATGTATTATATATATATATATATATATATATATATATATATATATATATATATATATATATATATATATATATATATATATATGTATATATATATATATATATATATATATATATATATATATATATATATACACATACATATACATACATACAGACAGACATACATTAACTTTTTCACATACACAATTGTTCTGTGCGTTAGTACAATTACTAACAGGACCTCATTCCAACTGGATGGTATGTAGTGGAGATATTTATTCAGAAAAAAGTTACCCACATACATACCTATATACGCACCAACGTTTAATACTCTCTCTGCCTCATAAGCCTAATGGTATTAGAAACCCGTTTTCCCTTTTACCCTTGACAATTATTTCTGCCCTTTGATTGCTACTAAAAAGTTGTCAGTCGTTATGAATGAAACGAGAAACATCCCCAGCAACCCGTCAGCAATTTTTGGAAATCACGAGAAGACACTTTGGAAGTCTCACGAGAGGCCTTAGCGCCTCCCGTCGCGAGTTTTGCATAAGTTCTATGGCCCATTTGCATATATTCGCATTGGGGTCTTTGGCGGTTTACATGCATTTACAACCTGCTAATGTCTTTTCTGTTATGGTTGCTTGTCGCTCCCTTTAAAACAATTGAATTATAGCATGATGGAATGTTTTTCTTTCGCTACGTGGTTTCCTTGTGGATTCTAAATCTTATCTTATCGCAATAAAGTATTTCCCGTGATTTATTTCGTGTATGTCGTCGCGTTTATTAATGCAATAGGGCTTTATTAATATGCTTACTACGGCTCTTAACATATTGCGTAATTTTCTTTGTTTCACAGCAGCTATAAACATAATGGATACTTTTTACCTCTTCACTGCAATTATTGCCATAAAAGAATATTACCCATAGTACAGAAACCCCAGTCAACCTCTGAGCCTTATCTCAGTGCCATAGAATATTTTAGCGGTAAATTTCGCCGCATTTTACTACCATTACCATAATGCCATGCAAAACCGCCTTCCTTGCTCAAGATCAGAGGGTCTCGTGTTTTTATGGCCCTCCCGTAACAAGAGGGCAGGAGTCGGGTTGACTCCAGTCGTCGGGATCTCATAATTCATGGTGAAATCTAGGTCTACGCCAATAGCTGTGATCGGAATGCGTCCGCTGCTTTATTTGTATGGAAAAGCGGTAAAAGAATTCGAGTGTCAAATGCTTGAACTAAAATTTCTGTTTCGTTCCCTGAGTGGGGTCGCTGAGTTTTACTATTAAAAAAAAAAATAAAGGAAGCGATGAGGAAAGTAAGAGATACATGTAGATTGATTCTTTCTTTACGAAATCCAAAGGTTTAGATTATACTTAAATAGGACGGAATCTATATACCCGCATTAGAAAAGGACGGAAAACTCGGCGTCAGTGACCCCGCCAATTGTAGTGCCAGATAAATACAAACCATTCATTTAATTAATTGTCAAGGAATCAGAAGAAAAGAATAAAACGCTCTGAACACCACTGGTCATTTACAATGCGTGCGATAACCTTAGTAACGAACAGTCTGATTGGAATCTATTGCAAGGCGTGGCAGCTATCAATTATTCATCGGTGGGTCATTGTTTTGGGTCCTTGTGGGAGTGGGCTAGTGGTCAGGGGTCAGGGGCCGAGTAGGAGGGTTAGGGGCTTGTTTTTGGGGGGAGGGGAGGGGAGGTTCTGTTATCCTTTTTATGGCTCTTGGCATTTGGGTGTTCTCTTGATGTGTGTTTGTTTGTTTTTACTTGATTTTTATGCAACAGAGGAGCCTTTTATTTGTTTATTACTCGATTCCTCAAGATAGAGAGCCTTAGGTTGTTTGTTTATAGCCTGGTGTCTAGTTCAGGACCGAGAATTGTCTATTTATACATTGATACTTGAAAGGAAGATAAAATTAATAAAGCAATGAAAATATTTTTGTGTGGCAGGTCCCCTGAAATAAGAGGTTGGTGAACTTTGTGTGTTCACCCGTCTTTGTTACGTCTGAGCAGCTTGTGAAACATTATTTACTGGAACGTAAAGAATTCATAACTTCATCAGTTCATAAAAAGGGAACATGTATCACCTGCGCAATAAAAGAAGGGATTCTGGGAATTTACTATGTTCCGCCCGTCTCGGTTACTTGGGATACAATTTGTCAGAAAAACAAATAAAAAAAGAAGCTGTTATTCTATTTACTATGAGAGAAAGTTTCTCATGAGTGTTGAACTGTTTTTGTAAACTTACATAGTAGAGTGATTTTTGGGGCGTTTTGCTCGTCCCAACTACTTTGTCATAAACTCTTGATAAAAAGATAGATCCGTCTTACTTGTGGCCCTGCAAGAATGTTAAGCGACTTCATACGTGTGATAGCTGCATAAATCTTAGTGTGTCTCCCGGGAATCTGTGATTCCTGACTTGAAGAAAAATAGGATAACAAACGCAGAGAATTTGATCCTTTCGCGCTTAAAAGAAGAGAATAATGAAACTTTAGGTGTTTAACAGAAACAGTTTAAAAATCGGTGAAAAAGATACTGTTATCCTTCGGCCCCTTCGCGAAGAATTTTCTCAAGAAACTTTCATCCTGTGGCGCATGAATGATGAACTTTCTTAAGAAACGTTTAAACTGTGGCATGTACAGGAAGAATAATCTTGAGAAACTTTTATTTCTGACCCATAAAAGAAGAATGTTCTCAAGAAATTTTTATCCTTTGGCTTTATCCTTTGGCCTGTAAAAGAAGTCATCTCAAAAAGCCCCATCCTTTTCCTGTAAAAGCGGAATTTCCTCCGGTATGTAAACAATGAATGTTCTAAAGAAACGGTTTTCTTATGGCCCGTCAAAGTATAATTTTTCCAAGAAACGTTTATACTCTGTCCAGTAAAAGAATTCTATCAAGAAACGTTTCTCCTCTAAAAATGTTTATTCTTTGGACCTTAAACGAAGAATTCTCTCAAGATAGGCTTTCTTCTGGACTGTAAAAAAAGTTTTCTAAAAAGTTTTCTGTGGATTAAGACGAATTTCTTCAAGGAATGTTTATCCCTGGGCGCGTAAACAAATTTTCTGATGAAACTTGTATCATCTGGTCTATAATTTGCAAAAGACTTCGCTCAAGAAACATTTATCTTCTAACCTGTAAAAGACCTTTTTTTTCTAAAAACGTTTCCTATAGCCTGAAAAAGACCAGTTTTCCCAAAAAACTTTTTCCGTGTCCTTAAAAGATAAGTTTACGTTAGAAACGTTTCCCCTGGCCTGCGATAATTAATTTCCTCAAGGAATGTTTTCCTCTGACCGTGAAAGAAGAATAATCTCATGATCATCAAGTGTTTTTACAGTCTGATGATTAACTCGCCAACAGCATCTAGCTTGTTATTCATAATCTTTGTTTCAGCTGTAAATCTAATTAAGGTAGAAAAAGTTTTTAAAAATATCATCACCTCTATTACGCTAATTGCTCAATTAGCTTATAACCGGAACAATTACATGGGTAATTTGCCGTAATTAACCCAGAATTTTTATGAGGCTTTAAAAAGGGGGCTGCTCAGGGCCCGAGACGGAGGAGAGAGTTTTGGCTGATGGTGAAACGGATCCTGCAAGAGACGAGAGTTTGCATCGGGTACTGGAGGACGTTCTTGCAGCTTACCTTGCACTGACTGTTCTCTCTCTCTCTCTCTCTCTCTCTCTCTCTCTCTCTCTATTATTTGAAAATTGCTTTATTCTTCCTAGAAGTTTTCAAATACTGCCCCCGCTCTCTCTCTCTCTCTCTCTCTCTCTCTCTCTCTCTCTCTCTCTCTCTCATCGTAAATCCATTTCCCAAAATTAGCTTTTACTAGGCGTCTCTTTCTCTCATAAAAAAAAAACGTTCATGAATGACTCCTGTTTTCCAATAACCCTCATCGTCATACCCAGATGTGTCATGCCCAGCAACGCCATATTCAGCTACGTCATTCCAGACTCATACCCACCAACCCCATAATGAATTGTGTCCTACCCAACTCATGCCCAGCAACATCATATCACCATACTCTGTCAACTCCGTCATAACTAGCAACACCATACACTTTAAGTCATACACATCTGAGTCAAACCTAGCCATGCCAACCCTGCTGGGCCATACTCAGCGATTCTTGCCGAGTTGCGTCAAGACCAGCTGCGTCGTATCCAGCAACTTCATAACTAGCTCATGTAATACTACGTCATACCCAGAAACGCCTTACCCATTTACATTATAAACACCCAGCTGCGTTCTCTGATGGTACCAGTACGAATCACACAAACCAACTACCTCTCCTGAAAGGCTGACCTCGCCCATTGAGGAGGTGACAGGCAAACCGCGGGAGATGTGCACCAAAAAGAACAACGTATGCTATGCCCGATGCCCTGGTATAAAGGATAGTCAGGTGAAAGGTAATTCTATAAATTTTTGTGGCTCAGGCTATTAAACTTGGTAATCGCCGTGCAGTTGGTCTATCAGCAGGCGATTAAATGGGAAAAAGCTTCAGGGAGATTCGCGATCTCCCGTAGAATATCTTACTACTCTGCAAATCCAGAACTGGAGCTGATATTTCTGACGAGTTCCGTGACGTCACTCGTCACGAGTAGCCGTTTTAAGATTAGAAAGAATTGATAAATCCGTGCCTGACTCTTCATGAACTCTTCCCTGATCAGAATTTGCTGTGTGGGAGTGAAAAGGAGTTTTATTGTTCATCTCAGACTTTTCATCTATTTTTCTCGTCAATGTTCTTTGTGTGGTGGTGGCTCCAGGGATGCAACATTGTATCTTGAGGGTATTCTCAATGATTTTTCAGGGTAGTTAGTGTTCCTCAAGGGTACTCACGGTGCTCCTGAAGAGTAGCCGCAATGATAGTGACGATAGCCAGTGTTCCCTAAAGATAGCTAGTATTACATGACGATAGCCTCAGCATTCCTTAAAGTACACTTGAGGTCCTTAAGGGTAGCAAGTATTCTTTTACAGTAGACAGTATTCTTTGGGGTAGTCAGTGTTCCTTAGAGGTAGTCACAATGTCCCTTAAGGATGACCATTGTTACTTACTGGTAGCCAGTGTTCCTTGATGATAGCTACGGTGTTTCTTAATATTACCCAAAATGATCCTGAAGGGTTTTAATGTTCTATTTACAAAAGGCACAGTATTCCAAAGAGCAACAATGATTTTTAACGATAGCCGTGGTGTTCCCTAATAGATTTCAGACTATTCGTTAAGGATAGTTAATGTTCCTTTACAATAGCAGCAGTTCTTTGACATATACCACTATGTCATTAAGAGTTTTCATCATTCGTGCATGCTTGGGTCACAGGTTTTCAGTTTTCTGTAAAAGAAAACTTATTGTGCCGGCTTTGTCTCTCCGTCCGCACTTTTTCTGTCCGCACTTTCTCCTGACCGCACTTTTTCTGTCCGCCCTCAGATCTTAAAAACCAGTGAGGCTAGAGGGCTGCAAATTGGTACGTTGATCATCCACCCTCCAATCATTAAACATACCAAATTGCAGCCCTCTAGCCTCAGAAGTTTTTATTTTATTTAAGGTTAAAGTTAACTATGATCGTGCGTCTGGTACCGCTATAGGTGCCAACAACACAGGCCACCACCGGGCCGTGGGTGCCAACAACACAGGCCACCACCGGGCCGTGGCTGAAAGTTTCATGGGCCCGGTTGAGAGTTTCATGGGCCGTGGCTGAGAGTTTCGTACAGCATTATACGCTGTACAGAAAACGCGACTGGGCCGAAGAAACTTCGGCGCATTTTTTCCTTTTTTTTTTTTATTGCCCAAATCTATTCACCTTGAGAGGTATACTTTGACGTAGGCGAAGGCACTTTATAATAATAATAATTGTGGAATTTTATTTTGGAAATATATAATTCAATTGTAAACTTTTATTTCAAAAGATATAATTCAAATATTTATTCCTGACACTTATTTTTTCTAATTTACTTTTCTGTAGGAATTAGGAATATTATTTTTTCTTATATCATAAGGACCTCCCTTTTCTTTTTTAATTTTTTTTGGTTTGCGGTTGGAGTGTCACAGTAGTATTTTTCAGTATTTTTCAGGTGAACTATTATTATAGTTCTGTGCGTTTTTTAATGTTTTCGAAATATATCTTCTGATGGCCATTCTCTCCGTGTGTGCGTAACATATCCATGGATGTGCAGTCTTGAAAAGTTTTGTAAAAACTTGCATCTAGAATTTGATTGACCATTGTAAATAATAAAAGAAACAAGTGAGTGTCTTCACTGGTAAACAATTTTCGTCTGAATAACCGGGTCGAACTCCTCCGCAAAACACGAGGTAAATATCCTTCGGGGTCTTTTATGGCTTTGCACATCCTTTTCCCGTTTTCCTCCGGTCTGCGGTAGACAGACTTTGTTTGGTCATTCTGTCCCCTCTGCAAATGAAAGCAAATAAAAAATAAGTAAATAAAAGTTATCACTGGTATATCTCTTCTGCCAGAAGATTAGCAATAAACGCCTTCGGTGAACAAGTAAACCGTATCTTTGGTACATATTTTTCGTCTGAGGAACAGTAAGAACGCCTTTGGTAGACAAGTAAAGATTGCCATCGGGAGATGTTTCTGGCTGGAAAACTGCATTGAACACCTCTGGTAAACAAAACCAATGTACCACAGTAAATTTTTTTTTTCGTCTGAAGACCCGAATTGAACGACTCCGGTAAACAAAAGGTGGAGCCATTACTGGAACGTAACTGCAATCCCCGTTGTCCTCACCCTCTTGAGACCACCGCCCACAAGATTCAGGGTCAATGGTGCAACTCCTAATGAATTACGTGGCCTATTTATTAGTCATTCCTTTGTCTTCACCTGAATTTATATTAGTTTTTGAAATGCAGGGGCAGAGAAATGGGCAATAACATTGATAATGGATGATTGGTATCAGTAATTTTCAGATGAACTGTTATTACAATTTTGTGTGTTTTTTAATGTTTCCCAAACATATTTGTAAGCTATAAGGCAGTAAATTATGGCGTTAACAATGGGTAATTCTTATCAGTAAATGTTGGAGAAATTATTATTATTATTATTATTATTATTATTATTATTATTCATATCAATATATATTTGCATGAAAGAAGTGGATTAGTTATGTGAACAAAACAATAAGCTGAGAAAGCAAGAGTAAAAGTAGAGAACCGAAAGCTGTCGCCAATAACAATCCGATATAAGATTATTCTTCAATAAAAGTGATTTCATTCCGTTCTAACTATTATTTCTCCACTGACAGGCAGACGTACGGATAGGTGGAACTAAGAAGCCATGCCAAATACGAGGTGCTCTGGGCCTTTGTTATATGTAATCTACGGGGAATCGGTTTCCTCAGGTAAGCTCTTTTATATGCTGTCTCACTCCCGTTTTGGTTAAATCCACTGACATCTCAGGAAGGGTTGGTGTCCATAACTGCTAGTGATTAGTGGCGTCTTCTGATCATTTTTAATTTTTCTATCAGTTGTATATAAATGTATGTATATGTATGTGTATATATGTTGTGCATATGTATATAAATAAAGTATATATATGTATATATATAAATATACGCACATATGTGTACATATATACATATACCTGTACATATATATACATATATATATATATATATATATATATATATATATATATATATATATATATATATATGTATATATATATATATATGTATATATATGTATATATATATATATATATATATATATATATATATATATATATATATATATATATATATATATATATATGTATATATATATATATATATATATATATATATATATATATATGTGTGTGTGTGTGTGTATGTGTGTGTGTGTGTGTGTATGTGTGATCAAAAAGAGAAACATGGAACGAAAACTATAAGAAATAAATAACAAAGGTAACTTTTGCAACAGGAGTTATTATCACTAGTATTGATATTATTTGCAAGGAAAAACAGTTAGAAACGAGAAATGTCAACTGAAGTGAGAATCTGGGATAGATTGTCATGAGATGGCTCGGTCATGTGGAAAGAATGAAGAGTGGTAAGTTGCAAACGTATTAGACGGTGTCGTCAAATGATAAAAGAGGAGAGAGCGGTTGGTTTGAGAGAAAGGAGAATAGCAAAGGATCTTTCAGAATCTCTTTCTTCGTTGCGACGATTACGCACATTCCTTAAACCTCTTGAGGCCGAATTTTATCGTAAAATACAAGAAAGTTTGGCCTTTAACAGCGCTCATTGAACCTGCGGTTTGAGTCATTAAAACTCATGGTTTAGTTGAAGCGGATTGCTCGTACAAATGAAACGCTGACACTAGGTCAACTGCTTAGAGGTCATGCCCAAGTATTTTCTAATCTCCACGTTTTTATCGTTAGCGGGAACGTTGGTGTAATATAATTTCAAAGGTTATCAACGGTTATGCTAGTTTGATTCTAGTGCTTTAACGTTTTATAACCTTTTAACTCCTGTATGAGGGTTATAAATAGAAAAGCAAATTAGGAACATAAAATCATTTTTATACAGTTGGCACCTGATGAAAGTTTGTTTCCAGCATTTAGATGTTTAATGACCTTTTCACTCCTTTAATGAAATCTAAAAATAGGAAAGAAACTGCGGGACTAAAAATCATTTCTTATGTGATTTGGATCCGACAACAGGAATTAGGAGAGAAATGGAGGGACATAAAACCGTCATAATGAAGAGGTGTCCGACGAAAGAAATTGGATTCTTAAATACAGGCCTCTTAATAAAATTGATATCTGAAGGAAAAGTCAAAAGTCGCGTCCATAATTGCGGCAATCTAGAAAGAAGAAGAACGTTTATGGAAAAATACATCGTCTTACCCAACATTGCCATTAATTCTTTGGTTTTGTTCTGCTGTGTGTTTTTTTTTTTTTTTTTTTTGCTCGTACAAAAGCCGTTTCGATCTTTTAAGACGGTCGAGTTGGGGCTAATCGCACGGAATGCTGGGTATGATGTTCACGAACGTGTAAGGTAAAGAAAAAGTGAAAGTATAAGGAATAGAAAGGCGTGGCCTCTTTCCAGATGCTCTAAAGACTTGACAGGAGTCAGAGCCTCTGCAAGTAATGCTTCTGCTCCAGATGCTCACGAGACCTGCAAGAGTCGAGAGCTACTAAAAGTGTGGCTACTAATCCAGATGATCTCGAGACTTTACAGGAGTCGATGAGTAAGAACGTGTTGTCTCTCCCTTTCCAGATGGCCTCAAGAACCAGCATAAGTCAAATGTTAAGAAAATGTCTTCTGTTCCAGATGGTAATGAGATCTGACTGGGGATTTGGGAAGTTGGAGGCCAAGAAAGTGGCGCCTCTATTTTAGATAACCTTGTGATCTGACGTTTTGCGTGTGATTTCTCTTTTTCATTCTAAATTGGGCAGGACATAGGATCTAAGGAAACGTGTTGTCTCCGTTCCAGTCTCCTGAGACCGCTCAGGGACTAAAGCCAGGAGTCTTAAAGGCTTCTTTTCCAGTTAATATTGATTGAGACTTGGTAGGAGTCAGAGGCTGAGAAAGTGTGGTTTCTGTTCCAGATGCACTCGAGGCTAGGCAGGAGACGGACGGAAGCCAAGAAAGTAAGGCCTCTATTACAGATGATTTCTAGACCTGACTGGAGTTGAAGGCTGAGAAAATGGAGCGTTGTTCCATAGGCCTTCGAGATTTTACAAGACTGGAAACAACAGAGAAGTCTTTTCAATCTTTTGCCTCAACTGGTTGACCTAAATTCATTTCCCATATGACCATGTCGATGGTTTCTCTTCCCTTTTGATGATATATCATCGAATAAATTCACTTGGAAATTTTCACTCCATATTTTAAAGGCAAGTCACATTCTTCCCAAAATGTTAAATCCCACTTTTTCCCTTCAGCTCATTTTCTTCTATTCCAGCCTGGCCTAGATAAAGGCATCAGATAGGCGCACCATTTGCTTTATCATTAAAAATTGCATCTAACGCTGGCAGCTTTTTGTATTACGCTGCACCAGGCATCTCATTATCATTCAAAATGCCAAACATTCTTAGGGAATAACCCAGAAAAGACGAATAACAAATGAAAAATTTTAAAGATGAACAAGCAAAAAAAGTGAAATAAATAAAATAATGCATTTCCTTTCGTCCCTCACGATCGTTAAGACCAACCTCGCCCTTCTTACAGCTCCACCTATTTGCTTCGGTGAGCAAAACCAAATCCGATCCGCATAAATGGTGTGCCGTTTAAAAGATCCAACCCATATATATATCAGGGTCGGTCAGTTCTTCAGTTTTCGTTCAGTTCCCATTTCTTATACGGTTCATCGGTCCTCTTTCCCGCCCATTTTGCGCGTGACTTCCCTTTATCATTCTCCTCCATTCCACCATCACTTACCTTTCCATTAGAAGGAGTATGTGCCCATGCAACCGTTAATGCAATTAGCAGACTGTTTGTTGCACTGCATTTACAATCCAGTCGTACGTTTTGGTGGAAGTTGTTTCGTTAATTTCTTCCTCTCTTTAGTAACCGAAAAATATGGAAATGGAACTATGGTTTAATTTACAAAATTTACATCACGAGATCATGAAATATCGGTGATTTTTATTTTGGTGTTAAAGGACCATAATCTCAAAGGCTTGGAAGTTGGGATAGGAACCTCATCCCAGAATTCAGTGTAGATGTATTTCCAACAAATTTAAGGAGTTCGGTGGGAACGAAAATGGGTCACAGATTACAGTGACGTCCGAGAAGCCAAGAGCGTTGGTTGTGATCGTGAGTGGCCAATTTTCGAGGTGCATGTTATAAATATATTTACTTGAGAAGTCATGGATTCATAGAATTCTGAAGTAGAAATCAATCAGTGCTTAAACTTAATTATCGTTTTGTTAATGAGAAGGTGGCTGTTGGAATACAATCATTTTGCTTTTGGTTAAGTTGTATTTTGTTGAACTGCCCTTTACTTTATTGTGTGTTTTGTCTTGCCCAAGAAACAAAGACCAGTGCTAACACGAAATCGGCTTAAACCAACCACAGTACTACTTTTCATTGCAGTTGCTGTTTAAACAAAATACAATAAATTCTTCTATACTTCTCTCTAGGAGGCAACATTCAGCTTTTATCCATATGTTAGCAAAAATACCATAAATATGTTTGCTTAGTATGGGCATGAAATTATGGTAATTTCTAGAAAATGCTACAATGTAAAACAGCACTTAAATTCCTGGGACCCTATATGTTTCATATGCTCACAAAGCTCATATCAGAATGTTGAACTGTAAAACTTATGTCAACAAGAGTTACTGTACTATTCATACAGTTATAGTTTTACTGGTGACATTGCAGGTAATGCCATTTGCATAAATTTGATGGGTTTTAGAACTTAATCATAACACTGGAGCTATTGTCACTGGCTTTCTGTAGAGGGGTTGTTGGACTTAGCTGATGTCTAGGGGTGCTTGCTTATAACCGAGAGTTTTTTTAATTCATCTGACAGCACTAGAGACTTTGTCACTTACTTATGTTCGAGATCGTTTTAGATTTTCCTGATGACCTTATACAGCTAACGGCGCTTAATTATAACCGAGATGTTTTTGGACCTAGCAGATAATATTTAAGTTATTGTCATTTATGATTCAGCGGTATATGAACTTAACGGGTGACACCTTAACGGGTGACTGGCGATATCCGAGTTCATATCACATGCTTATTAGATAAATGGGTTTTTGAATTTAACTGATGATACTCCAGCTAATGACCATTGTCTAGAGAGAGATACCTACTTGCGGAACTCCAGTTAAAATCATTTGGTCATAAATAAGAAATTTTTGGGTTCGGCTAGTGACGCTCTGCTATGCCAATTATTTAAAGATGAGAAATTTTGAACTAAGCTCAACATAAATCTTCTATGGTAATTTAGTTATGAGAGGAAGTTTTGGGAATCACTCTGTCTCATCCAGCAAATCCTCAAGAAAATGAGATTCTCTCTCCCTTGCAATTAAAATGAAATAGCCATGTTGAATATAAAAGAATGTTAGAGGCATATTGTAAGGTATTGTCACGTGAATGAATGAATGTACACAAACAGAACAGTGAAATTACTTATTTGGATCTGACATCTTGTTCACCAAATGGAAACCAGTAACCATCGATTTGTACAGTTACCAGACTGATTCCTTTCCTCTGCATCCATAATTTGGAATTCTCGTGCAGCTTCATTTTTCTATGAATTTTACAGTCTTACTGTCCTTCAATAGGCTGGTCCATCGAATCCTTCTGGGTTAGGTCCATTCTCTATCGTTTTAGTTTTTTTCCTCAATAGACTGGTGGTAGAAAAGGGTATTTATTACTCTGTTTGCTTTCACCTCTGTTTTTCTTGTGTCCAAAAGACCTGGGCTGCATAATAGCGTTAAGCACTCCTTTTTACCTCAGTTTTTCTTGTTTTCAACAGGCTGGGGGTAAATAAGGGCATTAAGAACTCCCTTTCCTTTCACTGGTAGCTCCTTATTTATAATAAGCCTAGGATAGTTAAGGACACTAAATCTGCCGTCCCCTTGGGGTTAAGGTATATTAATCAAAATTATCCCTGACAAGAGATGAATTGAAATGTTGCTTAAAAATTGCCCATTAAACACAAACTAAACTGAAGCGTTGGAGAAAAGGTTGATTCTTTTATACTTATTCTGTTGTTACATTTTACATATTTTTAGTTGATCATGAAGAACAGTCATTCATATAATTAATTTACTATGGAAAAACTCATAAAAAAAAAAAAAGAATTTTTATATAATTTCTAAATGATACTCTTCTTTCTCAATATTTAAGGTCTTCAAAGATGAAAATTGCACACATGATTTTCAGAAATTTATAAATAAAAAAGAAACGTTGTCTTCTATTAGACCTTTATTTCTTTGCTGTTCCATTATTAAGTCTCTTAAGACAGAAATCACATCGTCTTTTTAATCGTTGTAATAAGTGTAGTCATCTCCCATTTGTTCAGTTCGAATATGGGCCTCTCTAAAGGAGGTTAGAGTAGAACCGGGAAGGATTGAGGAGGAGGAGGAGGAGGAGGAGGAGAAGGAGGAGGAGGAGGAGGAGGAGGAGGAGGAGGAGGAGGAGGAGGAAGAAGAAGCGAGGGGGTATGGGAAGAGTAGGAGAAAAACCAAGGACGACTAATAATAGGAGTAATTGGCAAACGGAGAAGAGGAGGAAGAATGGGCAAAATAGATGAAAAAGAAAAGAGCAAAATAGTATCAAGAAGACTGAGATGCGAGAAAGAGTAAAGCATTAAAAAAATCAGTTGAGAAAGACAAAGAATAAGAACAGGTAGAAACAGGAGGAGAGGAAAACCAAAAGAAAAAAATCGGGCATCCTAGATAGCTTAGGCTAATAATTTTTTACGAACGCAGAATGCAGATGCAACAGAAAGAGTACAGAATACATTAGCGAGATAAGAACAATCCCACTGACAATTTGAAGAACATTGAGTTACAGCAGAAGCATCTCCGATCAGATATCGGATTCAAAGTAGAGATGTGTTCGTGATGGACTGCGGATTTTGCCCGTAATCGAGCCATCAATATGCTGCTCAAGGCTGGCGTTCGAGCCAGTCACTAGCGAGTGAATTACTTATTTAGCGTTGATTTTTTCATTGCATTCTGCAGAATGTTTAACTTATTTAGGATGAATTTGATACTGGGATTGGAGGTTTCGATTTTACAAATCAAAAGATGGGGTGAAGAATAACCCGATAATTTCAAGAAGCTCATGTGGAAATTGAAAGTCATTGATGCAGGAAATTCTTATAAATGATGTCTAGAATCTGAAGAGAATTCTGTGACAGTTCTGCAAAGAGCTGATGTGAAAAAAGTCAAGTATACCTTAGTTTTACCAGACCACTGAGCTGATTAACAGCTCTCCTAGGGCTGGCCCGAAGGATTAGACTTATTTAACGTGGCTAAGAACCAATTGGTTACTTAGCAGTTAAGAGCTGATGTGACATAAAACTTTTAACTGGAGAGTGAATAATTGACCAATTTTCTACATATTTATTGTAACATAGTTTTCGATTTTGTGAGTTTTCATGTCATGAGGGAAGAAAAATCGCACTAATCCTTTTTGTAGAAAAATGCCCTAACAATGCCGTGCAGAGCGTATTAAACACAAAAGAATGACAAAGACAGTGAAACAATTACTGGAATATAAGTTTCGATTTGATGAGTCTGGATGTAATAAATGTACAAAATCCTAACTAGCTGTGAGTAGACAGGGCGGTGAACTCTGATGATTAATAATTTTTTTATATTTTTATGATGAGAATAAGCGGCATATAACTGTCTGCTGGCGAATGAATCACTCACTAAATTTCTTTTGATTCTAGATTTCTATTTGTGAGATTTTGTCATTGATGATAAATTTCATACGACCTGTCTTGCAACCTGACTGAACAGTTTCATGATCTAACTCATTTGAATTCATGAACTCAGTGACTGAAGAAATTAAACATTTTTGTGTGAAAAGAAATATGTCCAACTTAAAAATAAACTAAGTAATAAATTCTTGAACACTTTGTGAAGAGGGAGATTTCTGCAGATCATTCATACATTCAGAATGTGTGGAAAATTCTGTATCATTTCGTGAAGATGGAAGTTCACTGACTTATGATTATTACTATATATATATCGACACGCACAGACACACACACACACATAAATATATATATATATATATATATATATATATATATATATATATATATATATATATATATATATATATATATATATATAATATATATATATATATGAAATATAAAAGTACTTTATCATACTTATCAGAAATGTGAGGGAAGATCCACAATGAAATCCATGTTATAAAACTTCTAGTAAACAAAACTTTTCGTCCAACTGAGCGGACGCGTTCACTGAAGTGGTGCATAACAGAAAACTCAGGGAACAACGTGAAACAAGAAAACAAGACATAAAAACAATCGTTACAAAAGTTAAAACTATTCGAGAGGATGTTGGGCCCTTGTCAATTCTAAAATTCTACGAGACCTTCTCTGTGGAAGAACCTGGAGTCTTCGGCTAAAGGGTCAAGAGGGTGATTTTGTTCTAAAATAGTACTTAGAATATTCTTTAAAGAATTTGAAAGACTTGAAATATGAGTACCAGGGCATTTGCATATTTCTTCACTTGTAATAGTATTCTCAACAATGCTTAAGTTTCCATCAAAGGTATTATTTAACGTAATAAATGCGCCTTCATATATATATATCTATGTAGTTCTGTCAGAGCTTTTTATTTATAACTTTACAATTTTTAAAATCTGTTCAGTGATCCCTTTTCCCCGGCGTGCTGAGTCATAGAACTGTAATTATTTCCCAATCTGCAGGCTGAACTATGTTGATTTTTACATTTTACGAAAGACCGACCACTTTCACCAACATAGCGGGCTTCACAAACCAAGCAACCGATAGCTTAACACCAGTATCTTCAGATAGTTTTCCTCGGTTGTTTTTGATGATTTTTCCCAATAGAATTAGGGCACTGGGATATAATTTGTACCCGTGTTTTTCTATGGTTAGTTTTGTCGAAATACCTTTAAGCTCCTTGTTGAAAGCGAGTGAAAGTGAAAGTGATCTATGATCATAGATCTTGAAGGTATTTCGAAAAACGCTGAATCAAGAAACACACTGGTTACTGTATCCCAGTCCCTACTGTGTTTACAAATATGATAATTTGTTTTGCCCATCAATGTCTTCAATTTGAATATTTGCATATTTCGTTCTACAAAAATCTTAGCCACACACGGTGTGTACCAGTGTTGGTTGTAGGTTTCTTTTTAAAAGCTAGATTCAAGATTCTACCTGGTTCAAAGTCTATTATTATGAATATCAATGGTTTTCCCAGTTTTAGCATTTATTGTTCTTTATATTCTTGGTTAAACTGATTCAAATTATTTTACCTTCCTGAATTTTTCCACAGAGCTCTCATTTTTATGATTATTTATTTTCATTTAAAAATGAATCCTCCGTTATTATTACTCTTGATACATAATCGCTCAAATAGTTTTAGAATTTTGCTTGAAACTTGTATAAGATGCTACTTCTCTGATCAGTTATTAAATATTATATTAATATATATGATGGCGGCTTTGCTAATCTTCATTTTGTTTATTAGTATACCCTTACTGTTAAAAATTATGGTAATATAAGAGACGGTCGAGGCGTCAAACTCCAACACTAAATTCTAGTTCCTGACCCCTAGGAACATTCCGTAATCACCCCGGCGCTCGGACCAATGTATCTTAATTCTGCATACTTACGTACGAGAGCCTGAGACAGGGCACAGAAAAATAGCTATATAGATACACATTGTTATTATATAGAGCTTTTGATCAGTATTTACTTTAGTTGTGTTTTCTTGTTTTTTTTCAGTGTGGCCATCTTGCACTTTAGAAGCTTCTTTTGCAAGTGAATGGCTTTTCGCGCCTCTTCACAATATGAATGCATGTTCATGATTATTATTATACTGAAATACGCATCTCACTAGTCATGTTGCCATTTTGTGATTGCGATACACATCCGCCATACTGCCACTCCATGCTGGGGATATTGGCGCCTGACCAGGAAGGGAAATTGAATGGGTTCCATTTATTGAGAACTTTATAGATCATAGACACAGGTTTTTACTTCTCCAGTGTCAGAAGGTTAACGTGCCGTTCTGGAAGAAGTGATCTCATATCTCCGTTTCTATTCTCTTTAACTCAAGAAAGGCTGTAATTTACAATTTTCGTAGGATTTTTGATGCTCTTAAATTTTTGTATTATATAAGTATCTGTGTTTCTGAGGCTTGTGTATGATATGCTTTCTGTGCGTTTTTTCGAATGCTAATATTTTCTTCAAGTTTTGCGTTTTATCCAGTATATATATATATATATATATATATATATATATATATATATATATATATATATATATATATATATATATATATATATATATATATGTGTGTGTGTGTGTGTGTGTGTGTGTGTATTTGCATATATATGTATATATATGCAAATACACATACACATATATACAGTATATATATAATCTTACTAATATATGTAAAGACAAGAATCTCTTCAGTTTGAGTGACCCTGGTTGTTGCAACGCCAGATAACTTTAAATCAGTCAGTCTCTCTCCCTCTTTCTCTTTGGTACCTCGTTAATGCCACTGAAGAGTAACCCTCTCTCTCTCTCAAGCGTGGTTTATTAGCTTTGAAAAGGACTCTCTCTCTCTCTCTCTCTCTCTCTCTCTCTCTCTCTCTCTCTCTCTCTCTCTCTCTCTCTCTCTCTCATTTAAAACAGGTACTTCTAACTCAGATTCATTTTAACAGAAGTTCTCAGCATAACATGGGGAATTAAAAACTATAAGGAAATGTAGAAGAGGAAGTGGAGACGTAGGCGAGGAGGATGGTAAAGGGAAAGTTGAGAATGATATGAAATGAGAGAGAGAGAGAGAGAGAGAGAGAGAGAGAGAGAGAGAGAGAGAGAGAGAGAGAGAAGGCTTCTCAAGTATTTTGTTTAAAACATTATTTTTTTGTAACCAGGATCGATATTGGATTACATGTTATTATTTACGACGGCTCTCCCAGATCACCTTAGCGATAGGAGTTCGGGACACCACTTTTGGGCCTAGATCGCATGGCCTGACGAATTGGATAGTGAGCCGCTTTCCTCCCCCTCGCTAAGCCACCCGTGTAACCGAAAGGGAACTTGATCCTGGTGTTATCGTTTATGATAATAAAGATAAGCCAGTTTCTAACAGTTCCAACAAGGGGTGGCCACCATTAGATCGAGTTGGGATCGACTGTTGCAGCGTCTAAGTGTCAGCTTGATGGTGGGCGGGTAGTGGCCCACTGTCTCATATATTTTCTCTCTCACTTCTCTCGGAAATCGCCATTTCACTTTTTCTGAAGTTGTTGTTCTCTCTCTCTCTCTCTCTCTCTCTCTCTCTCTCTCTCTCTTTTATCAGGTAAGTAACGCTGAATCCGGGCAGTACATCCGCCAGATGATGTTGTTATATGAGCTTCCTGTGACCATTCGTAAAGGCATGGAGCTGGGACTGGCAAAATCATGTTCAAATTTGATATTCTGAAGATTCCAGCAGACGATAGTAGTGTAGTGATATCATCCCAGAGAAGTTCAGTTGGAACTAGTTTCAGACGAGTTTTGAACGAGTTGACTCCCCAGGTCGGCATCTCATTGCTCACTTGGATCCAGACAGGAGGGAGGGAGATTTATCTTTCTCCTTTTAGTTTCCTGTAAAAGAAAATATTGAGATGGCTATATGTCTGTCCGTCCGCACTTTTTCTGTCCGCCATCAGATGTTAAAAACTACTGAGGACTAGAGGGCTACAAATTGGTAAATTAATCATCCACCTTCCAATCATCAAACATACCAAATTGCAGCCCTCTAGCCTCAGTAGTTTGATTTTATTCAATGTTAAAGTTAGCCACGATTGTGCGTCTGGCACCGCTATAGGTGCCAACAACACAGGCCACCACCGGGCCGTCGCTGGAAGTTTAATGGACCGCGGCTGAGAGTTTCATACAGCATTTTAAGCTGTACAGAAAACTCGATTGCGCCGAAGAAACAAAGGCGTATTTTTACTTGTTTTCTGTATTTCCCGGTGGTCTCTTTGAGCGCCTTACTATTAAGCTCTTCACCTAGTAGCCAATATTGGTGGCTAAATCGAAGGCATCCATGTTCGTCCTCGTATTAAATGGCACATGAACGAACATAGCGAATTCAATTATACACTTGCGGTCTAAATAGTGTAAAATTTCTCGGCATGGTGGCTGAAACAATGCCAGAAGTGTTTGTATGACATCGTCTAATTGCCTCTAGTTAAATTCTAGTTTCCTATTATATACAAAAGAAGTAACTTTAATTAACTGCTTAATTACTACAAATAAGAAATGGCAGTTATTTCTCCAGACTGTCTTAAGTTATTTTCGATAGTCATATAATGTGTCGTATTCAAGAATTTTCTCAAGAGTGAAGGCTAAAACCCAACAGTTTTTCTTTATTCTTCCTTTTTTTTACCAGTATCACCATTAATGGTTCATGTGCATTAATTAATTCTCTAAATGAGATATAAAGCAAACGATTTATGGAAACCGGAAATGCGCACCGTTCAGACAAATAGCGTCATTGATACTGACTTGATCGTATCCTGCATTAAACTGCTTCACGGATGAAATATCTTTAAATGATGGAGACAGATGCAAATGATCTGTAGAGACCATAAACATGCTTTTCGGTAAACCCCAGTGTCGAAGAAAGTCAAATTCCAAATTCAGTTTCTTCGGGTAAGATATAAGTGATTTTCACATCATTTAGGAAATTTCTTTTTCTTGGTTAGGTAGATAGGAATTTTTAAATGTTCCTCTGTTTTATGGTTCCGACTCGCAGCTTTCTGCCTAATCCTAACGAAATGAAGGCTCTCTGCCCATAGTAAATTCTTCTCTAATTTAAAGCTTTAAGGACTTCAAATGTTTAAGTCATTTTCTCTTTTAGATTAGATATTAAAGGACGATTCGAAGCCTTGCAAGATTTCCATAGGCCATATAATACCCACTTTTGCGCCAAATCACGCCAAGGTCAACGGAAAGCGATTGGATCACCGGTGCGCATCGAAGCGAAGGAAATCATTTCGAGTTAGAATTGAAATTTATGACAATCATGAACTCTTTGGCGCATATGATTTTCCTTTTTTTAAGAGAGAGAGAGAGAGAGAGAGAGAGAGAGAGAGAGAGAGAGAGAGAGAGAGAGAGAGAGAGAGAGAATATCGAAATTTCGTAGGTCATTCTCATAAATTTTCTATCAGGATCTCATTGAAAGTTCACATGAACTTAACATCGAATTGCATAAACTGATGGAGAAGTGATTGGGCAATATTTCTCCAATGACATTTGAGTGACCTCAAATATTTGAAATGATTAGTTGTCAGGTTTTAAGAGGCAATTGTGTTAGTAGCCATTGGAAGTCGAATAATAGAAGCAGCTGGAAGCCGTGTTAGAATATCTAGAAGGCATGCGTAATGAAGCTTGGATGTCAGTTGTTGGAAATAATTGAAAGCCAGGTGTAAGAGGCAATAATCTTTCAATATAATGCAATTACCGCTACCCGTATCAAAAGCCAAAATTGAGACACATCCTAAATATCAGCTAATTAAAATCAGCAGAGCTTATTGTTCCTCACTCAATGATATAGTAGTCTTGAATGGGGCAAAATTTACAAATTCTCAACTATATCGGCTGATCAAAAAATATGAAGTCTTGTATTCCTTTTTTATGTAAAAAGACGAATATTTTAAAATCTTTACTACGTTTCCAAAAATCGTATCAACCCGTTAAAGAAAACGGAAAAGCAACACTTATCTTTAAAATGTAAAACAGAATTTTGAAAATTTTAAACTTGAATTATATTTAATCTTTGAAACTTTCTTCAAAATATCTATTTTTTTTTTTATTATTTCTTATGACCTTCCATATTTCCAGAGGCAGGTCTGTCGCTTCTATTATATTTTCTTCCTTCGGGCCTAAGGGTTAGTGTCGTCAGTGCACCTCACGTAGTTAACTGCAGGCTTTAACTTAAGGTTCTTTGCAGCGTCCCTTCGGCCCCTAGCTGTAACCCCCTTCATTCCTTTAACTGTACCTCCGTTCATATTCTCTTTCTTTCATCTTACTTTCCACCCTCTCCTAACAATTTTTTCATAGCGCAAATGCAAGGTTTTTCTCCTGTTACAATTTTAAAATATTTTTTTTATCTCAATTTCCCTTTCAGCGCTGAATGACCTAATAGGTCCCAGCGCTCGTCCTTTGGACCAGATTTTATATTCTTTTCCATTCCATTCCCCTTCTTTTAGTGTTTCCTATTATTTTCTGTAAACTTCTTTCATATGAACACCATATTCTTTGGAAGCTTGAATTTCAAGTCAATGGGCCCTGTAGGCTTGTTCCATATGAACTGGGATTCATCTTCCGAATAATATTAATAATAATAATAGTGTATGTATGTATATATATATATTATATATATATATATATATATATATATATATATATATATATATATATATATATATATATATATATATATATATATATATATATATATATATATATATATATATATATATATATATATATATATATGTGTGTGTGTGTGTGTGTGTGTATACAGAAAGAGAGAGAGAGAGAGAGAGAGAGAGAGAGAGAGAGAGAGAGAGGACACGAACCTCAAGGATAATTCGTTCTGAGCATTTGCTAACAGAGGGTAATCCATGCACGTAATCGAATTTACATTTCATCTGTTTTATCCCGTAACTGATTACTCGCGGACAGATAAGGGTCTTAAACTTTCACCCTGCAGTTAGAAAATAAAAATCCTGGTGTAAGATGCGAAATGCTGGTGGTTTGATCAATGTACTGGTAGTCTGTGAGCCCTGATAGCTATTAATTTTAGAGATCTGATTACATTTCGAGAATTCTTTCATTTATCACCAAAGATACAATTCTTAAAATTTCCAAAGAAAACCCCATTAAATTCCTTCAAGAAACTCCAAGAATCTCTTTGCTGATTAGAACGTTTTAATGGGACATCAAACGGAGATGATATATTGACGTCTCAGTTGCTTCGGTCATAGAAAAGAAGACAATTATTAGACCGTCCGAAAGCTGGTGTGGCTTCCGAGCAGGCAGTGACCTTTTGCTGTGACTTATTTTAAGATTGAAGGCATTCGATCGTCAAATTATGCCCCCTTTACATGAGGCTCTATGCAGGTGAGAGAACTGTTGGTATTGTTGATTATTTACACGAGTGATCCCGTGGAGCTATTCTGGGAATTATAATGTCGTTCCACTCAGGAGAGATGGCTTTGTTATTGATTAGATACACAAACGAATATTTTTATTCTTGGATTGCTGATTTCAAATTGGTATATATCAGCTTTTTCCGCACATGCTAGATGATTTCTGGTACTCATTATGTGGATAGGGTTTTTATCATTTTATATGGCTGATGACGGTGTCCGAGAATGATTTTATGAACTTAATATAGGACTGTGCAAGATGGTTTCATCCAAGTGAGATTATCTGTCTATCTATCAATATATATATATATATATATATATATATATATATATATATATATATATATATATATATTTTAAATATATATATATATATTTTAAATATATATGTATGTATTAAATAAATACTATATATATATATATATATATACACACACACATATATATATATATATAACACACACATATATATATATATATATGTGTGTGCATATATGTGTGTGTATATATATATATATACGTATTAACACAATTTTTTGTGCGTCTGTAAGGACGTACAGCTACATTGATGTAAGACGTCTGTATTTACAGCATAAACACACACACACACACACACATATACTCATATCCCAATTCTACAGGACGCTGCAACTGTTCATCCAACCTGAAGACATGAAATCGCATCCCCCCAAACCCACCCAACACACACGGCGCCCGTCTTACGTCCCAGAGATTTTCGCTCATCTCCGTCACGGCAATTTATTTCGAACTGACAGTGTTCGCATGTTTCTTTGTCGTGCGTTCGGCCGAACATTAATCTCAAATGCACAATTTATTTAGGGACTTCTGTTTTCGTTAATGAATTCAGCGTGTCTTTGCGGCTCTCCTGCTTCTTTTATTTTGCGCCGTGAGTTAAATATGGCACTGCACGCACACATCCTTCTAATTTATGTTTTATGAATATGCAGGAGGCTTGTTCTACACTTGCTTTTTATTATCCATGGTAGCGCCTACAAGCTCACTTTTATTATCTTTTCTCTTTCTCTCTTTTTTGCGTTGCCTTTTCTGGATCTGAAAACTAGTTTCCTCTTTACATAATTTTTATTATTCAAACCTAAAAGTTATCTTTTTTTTCTTTTTTCTTTGTGTATCTGTTTTAGGATCGAAAACACTTGTTTTCTTTTATTTTCCCTTGACGCAGGGCAACTATGCTACCGTGATGTTTACATTTTCTTGGTTTTTAAAAATTATGCTTATCTGACCTGGCCACCATTTTCCTTGATTTTTAAAATTATTTCCCTGTAATCACTATTTTAGCTTTCCCTGATAATGAAAAAGTATGTTTACCTTCATGCAGAAGTGACAGAAAAACAGTGATATTCAATAAAGCATTACAGCATTAAAAGGGGGTTCTTCTCTTCAATAATTTTTTTTTATATAATTCTGACAATGTGGCTTTTCACTATTTTGCTACGATAAAGTATATTTACCTCCGTACCCAACACAGGAATTTATTATTATTATTATTATTATTATTATTATTATTATTATTATTATTATTATTATTATTATTATTATTATTATAACAGCTGAAAATTTAATTAACCTGTAAAATTAATACTTGGGAATAGAACACCTTTGTGTGAAAAACAAGGATTTATGAGCCGAAAAGATGTAAGGTTTGTATATTTATATACATATACGTTTATACACATATACACACATACATACATATATATATGTATATATACATATATATAATTATATATATATTTATTTATGTGTATATATGTATATATATGTATGTATATATATTATTATACAATATATACTCGTATATACATTTATATATATACATATGTATATATATACCATATATATATACAGTATATATATATATATATATATATATATATATATATATATATATATAATATAATAAATTACGAATATTGGTGAAACTGAATACATATAGCACATATCAATATTGAATAAAATATAAATAAAAAGGTAAATAAATGAAATCATAATATAGTAAACAAAGAATAGTGTACTTGTTTGAATCTTCAAACATGGGCAATGAAACATTTTGGAAACGCTTGCCACTACGAAGCCTGGAACCAAATATATATATATATATATATATATATATATATATATATATATATATACAGTATATATATATATATATATATATAAATATATGTATATATATGTAAAAGTGAATCTTTTATGTTTGTATGCTAGCGCGCCATAGAAATCCGAACCGCTTGACCGATCTAGACAAAATTTGGCATGTGGCCATCATTTGACTCAACTTAGATAATAGTGTAGGTTTCAAACCTATGCCCTCTTCCCCTTCCCCTATCCCCCTTCCTTTTGTAACTTATGTGATAAATAAGCTCTACGGGTTTATCATACATCATTTCAAATGTAAATAGACTTTACGAGTTTATCATACCTCATTTCATGTACTCAGTACCATAGAAATATATTATTGAAAATACTTTTCTTTCCGGTGATTAATAATTCTGTATTAAGGTTTAGACAGTCACCACAGTAATACCTAGATAAAAGGGACAGACAGTACAATAATATCTGGATAAATGGGACATTCACCACAGTAATACCTGGATAAAAGGGGCAGTCACCATAGTAATGTCTGGTTAAACGGGACAGTCATTACAGTAATACTTGGATAATTGGGAAAGTCAGTAGAGTAATATCTGGATAAATGGGACAATCACCACAGTAATAACTGGATAAAAGGGGCAGTCACCACAGTAATGTCTGGATAAATGGGACAGTCAGCACAGTAATATCTGGATAAATGGGACGGTCACCACAGTAATGTCTGGATAAAACGGCCAGTCGCCAAAGTAATGACTGGATAAAAGGGACAGTCAGCATAATAATACCTAAGTAAGAGGGAGAGTCGGCATAATAATACCTGGATGAATGGGACAGTCAGCACTGTAACATCTGGGTAATTGGGACAGTCACCACAGTAAAACCTGGACTAAAGGGACAGTCATTACAGTATACTTGGATAATTAGGAAAGTCAGTAGAGTAATACGTGGATAAATGGGACAGCCACCACAGTAATATCTGGATAAATGGGACAATCACCACAGTAATAACTGGATAAATGGGGCAGTCAGTACGTTAATACAGTAATACCTGGATAAACGGGACATTCAGCACAGTCATACATGATAAAAGGGACAGTCATCACAATAATACTGTATATGGATGGATGGGACAGTCATCACAGTAATGTCTGGATAAATGGGACAGTCAGCACAGTAATATTTAGATAAAATGGACAGTTAGTACAATAATTTCTGGATAAAAGGGACAGTCACCACAGTAATACCTGGATAAATGGGACAGTCAGAATAGTAATGTTTGGATAAAGGGGACAGCCAGCACAGTAATTCATGGATAAACGTGACAGTCAGTACGAGGAGGTGCAGGAAAATTTTTCTGAGTTCAGAATTTTTCCGGGCAGTGCCAGCTTGGTCAGTTAGTATATATATATGTGTGTGTGCGCACACACACATATATATATATACTTGTATATCCTTTATATATAATCCCTTGTATATATGATTATTACAGTTCTTTCTATATATTCTTCTTATGTGTGGTCCCCTGTATATGTTGTAGTTATCTAGTTACTTGTGTGTGGTCGTTAAATGGTTCTCTGTATATTGTCATTAAATGATCCCTGCATTATTGGTTGTCATACAGTCCCTGTACATGTGATCGCTACTTGGTTCCCTGAGTGTATGGTTGTAAAATGGTCCCTTGTGTAGTTGGTCTCCCGTATAAATTGACGTTATATGATCTCGTGTACATATTGTCGTTATATGGTTCCTCGTATATATTATTGTTCTATACAAGATCCTTGTATAGTCAGTTGGCTGTGCAGGCACGGTCTTTCGTATAAATGATTGTTATAATATGTGCATATGGTTGTTAAATAGCTCCATGCTTATATGGGCATTATACCTTGTACATAATTATAATCGTTCTGTGGGCCCTTTGTATATTTGTATTGTATTGTCCTATGTTTGTGTTGTCGTTATAATATGGCTCCCTTCATATGTGGTCAGATTGTCGCCTGTGTATGTGGTTACCTCCCAACTATTACCGTTCATCGTGGCATCTGAAATAAGTTAACAGACACAAACAGTGAAGATGTACTTCATTCATAAAAAAAAAAAAGACTAAAAGGACTGAATTAGAGACGAATATTACAAAAAAGCTTACATAAACATTAATATTCATGTTTTCGCAGAGGCAAACTCATCATCTGGCGATTAATCGATTATCAATAAACACTTGACACTGGCAAGCAAAGTGTTGAGCCTGGTTGTCAAGATGATTAAATATTTGCATTATCAGACCATCATGCTTTTTTCGTCTGCACTCAGGAGTGATTATGCTGTGTTTAATTATCAATTTTACTTTCAAATGAACCTTCATTAATAATTTCTCTCTCTGTTTTTCGTCATTATACTTTGTTTGGATTTGTTGACCCCGTTATAATGATTCGTGATTAATTGTTTTTAGATTAATTATAGTGAATATTATTCTGAATAGCATATACGGTTGCAAATAGGTGCTCAGCCTCTTACAAACTCGTAGACACTGTTATATATGGACCTTAGGCAGTCCTCTGGCCTCACTGGTTAGGGACAGAGTTAAACTGATTGCCTGTCTGTTGACGTTAGGTCAAAATTAACCTTAGGTCAAAAGTACTAGTTGAGAGTGATGAGGGTAGCAGCTGCTGGATCCATGCCGTTGCAAAGGACGGAAGTGTACAGGTGAATGATAATGATAATTATACTCATTTTAGGACAAAGAGACATCTGTCAAATGAGCGAAGGCATTTTAAAACCAAGAGGATATATAATCTACATAAGCACTGGGGCTCTTTGCTTCGTCATCTCCATATGATAAAAATAAGCATATCCACCCACACACAAACACACACACACACACACACATATATATATATATATATATATATATATATATATATATATATATATATATATATATATATATATATATATTTATATCTACTTGTCACTTTTTACTAGGTATGTATGTAATTGTAATAACCACAGTCCTCTCTTAACTTCTCGGATTCTGCACAGTTTTTGGAAACGATTGTCACCACAAAACCTCAGATCCAAAGCTCCTTGTGGTCAGGTCCTTCTAAGGACATTAGAATTGCTTCATAATCTTCCATTTGGATCTGAGGCTTTGTAGTGACAAGCGCATCTAAAAAGTGTGACGAACTTCAGAAATTAAGGGGGAATTGTGGTAATTACAATTACATTTATATATCTGTTAACAGCAATTGTCTGCAGGTAATAACTCATCGTTGAGACTTTATGTTCCAACCGAGAGTCAGTCCCTGTACCACCAGCCTTTTCATAAGTAAGTAAGATGAAGCTGCTTGGTCTGAACCACTTGACTTCCCGACCCCTTCATATGTTACCGTCATGTTTTATGGTGGGGCTACACCAGTCATCATCACATTAATAATCTGCAGTAGTATTGTTTCTGTTGTTTGTATGTACGACCATAACGCTTGATGAAAGCTATGATGTTATTCAAGTAGGTTTTAAGAATTCTCCGCTTTACAGTATCAAAATAAGGAAGCACATCTTGAAACAAATTATCATCACCTGTAATTCGATAAAATCATCAGTAAAATAAACCCAAACTTCCAGAGAATCTCAAGGGTGTTCACTACTACTACTAGTACTACTACTACTACTACTACTACTGCTACTACTACTAATAATAATAGAGGCCTCCGAGGAAGAGAAAAAAGTCGAAGGTAAAAAGCGCCTTTTGTCACCTTTACAAAGGCTTTATCTTCGAAGGCATATAACACTGATGATAATAACAAACCAGTTTCTGATGAAAAAAAAAATATGGAAGGCAAAACCCATTGTCCAGTAACCCTTTTGTAAATGAGCTATCGTCCAACAGCCAATACGTCTCTGATTGCTGATAGACTTCCAAGATAAGCAGTCGACACTAAACACTCAGATAATCAGGCGCTGTTGTTTCGATGCATTTGCCAGGTCGCTCGAACAAGGTGGCTCCTAATGGACTTAGAAGATGGACGGCCAATTTGGGAAGGATGGATGGAGGCTCTCACTTGCACACACACACACACACACACACACACACACACACACACACACACACACACATATACATATTTATATGTATGTATGTATGTATAAGTATGCACATATATAAATGTATATATATGAATATATATTATATATGCAGTATATATATATATATATATATATATATATATATATATATATATATATATATATATATATATATATATACATATATATACACACATCTCTGGGGTATAAAGATGTGTACGTGATGCACGAAAGCATTGTAATTTTCACCTTTATAGTGGTTTTGTACGTCTATGTTTGTCACGTGCAGTTTTTGTATTTATTACATATATATATATATATATATATATATATATATATATATATATATATATATATATATATATATATATATATATGTATATATATGTTTTTGTGCACGTGCGTACGTACATTTATTTATGTATGTATGTAAATACATGTAATACACACACATATATATACACATAGACATACATACACACACATATATGTGTGTCTGTATACTAAGGGAGAAGGGATGGCAGAGATAAGGGGATCCAATAGTACGTATGTAAGGGTGATACTGGATCTTTAAGGCTCTTGCTGCAACAGCATGTATCTCTTACACACACACACCCACACACACACACACACACACACACACACACACACACACACACACACACACACATATATATATATATATATATATATATATATATATATATATATACAGAGAGAGAGAGAGAGAGAGAGAGAGAGAGAGAGAGAGAGAGAGAGAGATTAAATACATATTTAGCAATTAAATTAAATTTATTCCATAGGAGAGAGGGACCGGCGTACAGAGAAACAGACGTGATATGAATTAAAGCTTATTCTGTATACGCATGTACATACGTAAAGATAACATTAGCGCAATGTTCATTTAAAGGTTGAGGGATCTGATTTCTGGAACCAAATCACAACTTTAATTTTGATAGAACTGTAATCTCCTAAACTTTGAATGACAAACCATTTAGTTATCTGTTTTTTTTTTTTTTCAGAATCATTTGGCATCATCCCTCAAACCTTTCCCATTCAAAATGCCATCGTATCCCAGCCTTTCACTTCCTATGTTCATCGATGTTGATAGCACTGATGCTATTGACGATGAAAGATTTTGTTTATTATTTTTATTTCGTTTCCTCTGTGTTTTATAACTGTTATAATTATGCACTTCCGTTTTTCGCCCTTTCGGCATAATTATGTGTGAGATTCATGAGTTAATCAAAGTCATTTGTTATTGTTGAAAATCACTTGTACTAACAACACAGAGCGGCAGCATTACAAATAAATTAACTTTAGAAGAACTGCTTTTTACCTTCAAACCCTATTATGTGAGGCCGCATTCCATACAGAGTATGGAATGTAGCCTTCCATATGCATATATATTTTATATGCATGTTTTATTAAAAAAATCTAGAAGTAGTATGAATAAGTGTAACATTTAACTCCAAGCCGTTACTAGAAATATCGGTTCTTGTGCAAAAATATTTCATTTCGCTGTCAAACTTAAAAATACAGAGTTTAGATACAAATTACCCAGTTAATGTTACCATAATCTCTAAAGACAAAAATAATATCAATAGACACCGATTTCTTGCAAATGCTCTTGAAGATTACCATCTTTTGCAGTATTGAAATCTCCCGTTTCATTACACCGTTGCTACTCTATTTGTTAACCGCTGCCCCAACACAAACACTGCTTCAGTAAATTGGTGAAGGACTGCTGTTAGTTTGTCGTTTAATGCTAATCAAAATTATTTGGTGATTTTTGTACGTTTTTTTAATATTTCTATATAAGGAATCGTACTTAGAAAAAATCTAATATTTAGAATTAGGATATATATAATTATATTCTAAAAACTTCATGTTAAACTGTATTCAATATATGTTATAACATATCTATACAGAGAGAGAATCACACTTAAAACTGAATCCTATTTTGTTTACGACTTTAACTACATTTATTTTAGATCACACTCAAAGAGAGAGAGAGAGAGAGAGAGAGAGAGAGAGAGAGAGAGAGAGAGAGAGAGAGGGTGGGACGAGGGCGAAAGAAAGATAGAAATCATTTGCAGCTTTACCTGCACATAACGGAAAACAAGAGTACAGAGATGTTTGCATCTGATCCATTTCATAAACATGAGATTTGCTTTGACTAGCATATCCTTGATGACTGAAGTACAATGGGCCTTATTACGCTCCTTCGAACTTCAAGAAAAGTTACGCACAGGACCTTCGAGAAACCAGATTTATTGTGCGATACGAGAGCAGCTATGCAACATACGATAGTAAAGTTAATAGAATAGCTCTCGGTGTAGCTATGATTGGACGAGTTCTAATAGAATATTTGTGAGGAGTATGGATTCAGTTGGTGGTATGAGAAGTCATAATTCATCCAGGAATTCAGCGAAACGAAATGGTTAGTGCTACATATTGCTGTTTGCTGCAGTCATTAAAATAAACTTTGTTTCACACACACTGCCGATTCATCATATGGACATATTTTTTTTTTAATTCTACTGTACTGGGAGCTTTTGTTATGTTTAAGAAATTGATAAAAAACACGGTGAGGCCTTCTCATGTTTTCACATTATTTTTCTCTCTTTATGGTTTTCGTCCACACGGTAAGTTCTAAACATTTAGTTATATATATATATATATATATATATATATATATATATATATATATATATATATATATATATATATATATATATATATATATATGTAAACTAGATGTCTTACATTCTCATGGAGTCTTATGCATGGCGAATCACCATAAACACATAAAGACTAAATTGTTAAAACCAAACAATATTTACAGGCAAACTGCCGGCGCTCATTCAGCAATTGATTGCATCGGTATTTGTGTTGAGGGCTGCTGATATATTCAGCTGCACCAGAGTAACGAAGAGAAGATACTTGCTATAGCACTTTTGCCGAGAGTGAATGTTTATTTATTGAGTAATGAAATGGTAATGACCATTTAGAATATAAGATTTCTTTGCATAACTGAGTTGTAATCTTCATGAACGCTGCCTCTAAGGGATAATCATGTGCAATAGGTAGTTATTGTCATCATCATTATTATAAGCAGCAGCGGTAGCAGTAGTAGTGGTAATAGTAAGGTCAACTTTTGTTCTTAGGTTTTGCCCCGATAGTAGTAATACGAGTACGTTTTTCGTCCAAGAGAAATTTTCAGGAAGTCTAAGGGTGGTTTTCACAACAGTGATTTTGTACATCAGCTGACGTTTTCAGCATAACTTTGATTTTTATGCAAAATTCTCTTGTGACTTTCGGTGTTTTTGTATGTAAGCCATTTTTAAGGCATACTGTTCCAATGATCAAAGACGGGGTGATTGGAGTGCAAACCTAAAGGGGTAGTCAAGTCCCTTATAATTCTTTCTGGAAGGTTGTCATCATCGTTGTTGGACGATATCTTAGTTGAGAGTCTTGGAAAGTACAGTGGTTGTGATAACATAGGGAGAATGACGCTCACTAGGCGGGAGGTAGATAGGGGCAGACCTAGTATTAACTCAAGAACCTCAGCCAATTCAAACTTGTAAATGGCTAGTTACTAAGTGTCAAATATTCCATTGTAAATCACTTTGTTATTGACTCTTACTACTAGCATGGTTATATTTTACTCTTTGGGGAAAGAAATTTCTGATATAATAGTAGAATAAATTCGAGATGAAATGCAAATTATGAATTTTTGTCAGACATCGTTGTATTGATAGCAGTGTATCAGTAGACATGCATGATTGTGCATATGAATACTGCATATACATTGTGTATCAATACTTACTTATATATATATATATATATATATATATATATATATATATATATATATATATATATATATATATATATATATATATATATGTGTGTGTATGTATATATGTGTGTGTGTGTGTGTGTGTGTGTTTGTGTGAATGTCTGTGTATTCACACGTGTGTGTATATATATGAAATGAATTCACATCCGCTTTAATGTAGATTTTATGGCTTTTCCAGGTTTCATCATCACGTACTTATCAAATTTGCCTCGCTGTCTTCGCAAGAATTCGATTAATTTGTACAGTCTTTGCTCAGAAAAATTGACAATACCAATTTGTTTCAGTGTAGTCAAGCTCCTTAAGTTTTGAGAAAAAATTTGTATGCAGATGATATCACCATGGTCAAATAAAGGAAGGTCAAGGCTTACCTTTGTGCTACATGATTCTGTCCTTGCTCTTCTAAATTTATCTCTGATAGAAAACAAATCCATTGTGTGTGGCAACTGATCTGGTGAGATAAGGGGTAAATGTACCTCAGTGGAAATATATTTATATCGTATTTCGAAAAGTCATGAAAGAACAAGGAATATTATGATTGGATTGGTTGTCACCTAAATTGCGGTGTACGTGATTACCAACCTAATTCACCAGTTACTGGTAACATTTGTAATGGAATTTATTTTTTATATATATAATATAAGATTCTATTTATATGAATCCGCATTGGCTGAACATTCAAAAAAATACGCGGTACTGGTTGCTTTAATGGCCATATAAAAACTAGTGGAGTTGCTTCCACTGTTTCTTTTTCTACTTTATTATCTCCCTTTACACCTGTACACAAGCGTCCCTTCCCCAATTATCTGGCTAGATTGTTCCACTCTGCCCAGTCAGTAAGAAAATAAAAAGCCCACAACTTATTTCAGAGAGGAAATTTTTGAAAATAATAGAACAAGTCTTTAGTGTATAACCTAAAGGCTCAGAACTATCATGACCCAACCTATCAAAACCAACTTCATATACCCCTTCAAGTACCCCATACCCCAGGTGCCCAGGCTCTGTCTCATGCCCTTCGCGTCCTATCAAGACTTTGCGACCCTGCCCAACGATACCCATCCTGAGGGCGGAGTAAGTTGTAAGTGTCAAAGCCACTTAAACGTGAAGGGCTACAAAGGGAATCTCCGTCTGGGACCTCCGACCTCTGCTTTGGAAGATGATGGCTAATACCGATATCTTGCTCATATCGGGAGATGAAAAGGACCGCTTCCGTGACGATGGCTTACTGTAAGGAAAAGACTCAATACACAGGCTACCTTTTTTTTTTTTTTTTTTTTTTTTACCATACGCTATTTTCTTTCTAAAGAGAGTAGTTCCAGGTGTCAGCCTTTTGGTTTTCGGCAAATCTTTAGGAATGAATTCGATAGCCTATGCTCTTTTCCACCCAGAGTTAGAACCCACTGCAGACTACTAAGGATCAAGTAGACAATTCACTGTTCACGTTAGCTGGCATTCAGTGGATTTTTACTGAAGTGTGCCCATGCCACAATTCTTATTATTGTGTGTGTGTGTGTGTGTGTGTGTGTGTGTGTGTGTGTGTTCAGGGAAAACATCTGATGAACATCTCATGAATGGTTTACCACTATCTGTTTTCTCCTCTTTCTTTCTCCACACCCAGGGTTCAACCCACAACAGCAGACTAAAATCAAAATACAAATAGTTACTAGTAAGGTCAAGAAAGTCATACTGAACATTCGTGAATTATTTGCGGGTGTCTCGAACGTGAACTGAGAGAGGAAAGGAGAAAGACAGACAGACTGACAGACAGAGAGAAAGATGTGGTATAAGTAATCAAATTTTTTGGTAACATGAAAAGTAACCGATCGAAACCAGAAAAGTGGGAGTATGCAGACAGACAGAACTGTGATGAAGCATCCAGCAAACGGTCCACGTCTTTAAAGACAGAGCATTGTATGATTTAGGGAAAGGGGGAAGGAAGAGAATTCTAGAGATTAGCAGTTAATAAAATATTATGTGATAGATGTCCTCTCTGCCGCAAGATTTCTCTCTCTCTCTCTCTCTCTCTCTCTCTCTCTCTCTCTCTCTCTGCGGGTAAATTTTAGCTTTCGTTATCATTAGCATAATGGAAGGATCCCTTCTGTCAGGTGACCTCGTACCAAATTTACTGAGTAGAGATCGGTAATCCTCTTAAAATTAGATGAACCAGTGACCGCCCCATCTATTGGATGCCACACTTTGGATTGCACAGCCTACTTATAGTTTTCCGGACTCTTTCAATGTTTCCTTCTTTAAGAGATTGGTCGGTCGCTCCTGTTGTGGTGAAGATCTTTCATCATTTTCTTCCTTTCTTGTTTTTTTTCGAGCCTGGGTAGACAGTGACATTTTGTTGCTCGTATTGTTGGCATTTTCTTTCGATATACGCGTATATGGTATATGTATATATATATATATATATATATATATATATATATATATATATATATATATATATATATACATATATATACATATATATATATATATATATATATAATTATATATATACATATATATATATATATATATATATATATATATATATATATATATATATATGTGTGTGTGTGTGTGTGTGTGTGTGTGTTTGTGTGTGTATGTAAATATATACCACTCATATTGAATTCACTTTACCTTGGTAACAGCTTACACTCAAAGGGAATTACTTGTAATAAGCACGTCTACTCTGAAGGGGATTCGAACCTATGCCTTGTTGGGTTGATATGTACTGTAGGTGCAAAGACATTATCCGTTCAGGTAATCATGGACAGGGTAGCTGTGCTTATCATAATAGTCGGTTATTTTTGGGTTAATTTTTGAATGTACAGAAAATCAAATATGGACATACATGTGTGTGTGTATATATATATATATATATATATATATATATATATATATATATATATATATATACATATATATATATATATATATATATGACTATATCGATATATATGGGCCATATAAAGAAGTAACCTAGAGCAACTATACCTAAGCTAACTGCTTGCATATAGTTTTCCCCAACTTCCTGACTCAGCAATGACCCAATAGACAACATTTCATATATCCCTTCTGAGTAATAAGATATATTTAAGAGCGAGAGAGAGGTCTCTCAGGTGGAGATGTAAACGATTAAATACCATCGGTCACTTTTATCACAACAAAGATTTCTAAAAACATCCTTTTTCATGGAAGATTACAAATTTTCAATTTCTTCCGTCGGGATAATATCCAAGCAAAGATTGAGCCCGTTGCTAAAAGAAGTTAACCTGGCAGAAAACAAACCTGGGCAGCTCTTGAGATTTTCCCAACTTCCCGAAATTGCCCAGGTAATTCCTTGCGCAGTTCTCTCCAACTTCTTTTAGACTTGTCTCCCAGTGGGTAACGCCCTTGCTTTCCACCTGAGAGACTTATGATTTGACGAGTCAGAAATTTATTTCTGTTCCAGATTGTGTGTTGATGATTTCTATCTTTCATTTAATTGAATGAAATGTTGTCTATTGGTCATTGCTGAGTCGGGAAGTTGGGGAAAATCGCTGGTTGCAAGGCTTGCCCAGGTAATTCCTGGGTGCAGTTGCTCAGGTTCCATTCTTTAGACTTTGTATGGCCCAGTTTTTTCTCCACCTGAGAGACCTGCCCTGACGTGAGTCAGAAATTTATTTCTGTTCCACACCATTTAATTGAATGAAATGTTGTCTATTGGGTCACTGAGTCGGGAAGTTTTAATTACTCCAACTTTTTGTATGGCCCAGTGGGTAACGCCTTGCTTTCCACCTGAGACCTGGCATCCTGACGTGAGTCAGAATTTATTTCTGTTCCACACGTGATTGTGTGTTGATGATTTCTAATATATAATATATATTATCCCTATATATATTATTATATATATATATATATATTTATATAATATAAATATATATTATATATATATATATATATATATATATATATATTTAAGAAAAAGGAAAGAGGAGGGCTGTCACTGCAAATTTCTAAAAACATCCTTTTGGGAAGAACTTTTCAGATTTTTCCGCTTAATATCCATTGGGCAAAAACAAACGCTTTGAGATTGAAATACTTTCCTTCTATCGGTTATATTGCAGTCTGGGCCCAAGACCATTTCCTTGACTGGTTAATTTTATCCAATCATGTGCGGTTAAAAGTTGGGAACTATTGAGCAGTCTGGGCCAGACAACTTAATTAGCGGTTATTATTGCGCAAGTAGCAATTATAGCATTAATGTTCTTGATCCGTGTTACACTTGAGACTAATGGTCCCTCCGTTTTTATTCTCTCTTCTTCCTCTCTTATAGAAGGACTCAGGCTTCGCAATTTGCTCTTGTTAATTCACGAGGCTTTATTTACTGTCTAATCCCCAAAGAGGCCAATTGAGGCTAATGCAACATTACCTCTTGGTATTTAGAGGAAAGTGCTTGAAATAGAGGCTCACCAGGGTCTGAGTGTACACATGAAGTCTATGACATGACCACCTCCCATCTCCACACCCCCCCCTTGCCACTAGTAGTAAAAACCCATTCTCCTCCTACCCCTTACTCCCTTAATCGGCGAAAAACTTTCTTCCCATCCCCCCCCTACTCATTGGTGCCCCGCCTTTCCTTTCTTCCTATCTTCATAAGTCACTGACCGCTTAATTCCCCTCTTCAGCCCCACTCTCTTAGTCATGACAAAATCTCTTCCCGCTCTTCTCAACTCTGTTCCATTTTCCCCTTGTACCCCCAACCCTATTCCCTTAGAAAGCTCCTTTCTCCTCCCCAAACCATTTCCCCTCTCCCTCGACTTTCTTAGTTAGTGACTACCTCCCTTCCCCACTCCCAACTTCTTTAGTCAATGACCACCACCTTCCCCCTCTGCAACTCCCAACTCCTTTCCTCCCACACACCGCTGCAAGA
>NC_089777.1:40832338-40854838 GCF_040412425.1 Macrobrachium rosenbergii | reverse complement strand
CTGGCAAAAGTGATTGCCCCTTTCTCTTCAAAAATAGAACATTTAGCGGGTATTACAAATCTTTATGAGAGGACGAAGAACCATCTCCCAAACTCAAATGATTGTTGATGAATTTGACAGCGAGAGAGAGAGAGAGAGAGAGAGAGAGAGAGAGAGAGAGAGAGAGAGAGAGAGAGAGACCTTACAGACCTTACAGACCTTACAGTTCGCTCGGGTTGCCCCAGGTCCCTCAGTGTGAGGCACCTCTGATGTCTACCAGAGAATTGCTAATGCATCTTCCGGTATATTTTGCATCTTCCAATCTTGGATGGTCTGGGATGCAGCTTAGATATTTGTCGAGCTTGTTCTTTAACACATCTACGCTCACTCCTGATATGTTCCTCAGATGAGCTGGTAACGCATTGAATAGACGCTGCATTATCGATGCTGGTGCGTAGAGAGAGAGAGAGAGAGAGAGAGAGAGAGAGAGAGAGAGAGAGATGGATCATGAGGTCGAAACTATAAATGACTCTTTAGTGCAGTATCTAAAATGGAACAGAATCCTTCTGGTTCAATTCACCGTAGCTGGCAATCGTCCCACTGTCCGGCGCTTCTGAAATCTGTATTTGCCCGCATTTTTGCTCGTTAATAGTTGCCGACTCATGAGGAGGCCATTAATATATAGCCCAACAAGAGCTCAATCACACTTTGACGCCTCATTATGGCCATAAAGACTTTGGTTAACGACGCTCTTTTGAGATGAAGCAACCCTTCCAGGCTGGACACCGGGAGACTTATCCACCAGGCGTTGGCATCATTACCATGTCAATGGCGGCGTCTCTTCTGCGACCTTTTGTAAACAAGGTTTCTGGAGTGGTTATAATGTTGCCGTGTGAAAGGCCGCTACCGGCACTTTTATTTCAAGTAAATGAAGAGGCCTTTTTTTGTCACATTTTTTGTTTCCCTGCAATCTCTTCCGCGGCATAATCATGAGTGAAATACACTGTTCCTGGACGTTGTGAGAGGAGACCGTGAAACTGACAAAATGGATTTGACTGTAGATGTTGCACGGTGAAAGTTGTATGTTGACATGGTCAAATAGCAGTTTTTTTAGCAAACGACTTATGAAATTAACCGATGACTTTGTCAATTAATAATTTTCGAAAAGAGAAACAACTCATAATGGTTGACTGTTGAATCTGTAAAAAAAAAAATAAAAAGCTGTTAAAAAACTAGACGATTTACAAACCCGTATCTAGGTTGCACAGAACGACCTATAAAAATAATAATTTTATTTCATTTAAATCGATTTTACGTTATTTTTGGAAACCCTCCGACTGACTCTCACTTGGTCCTTCTGGCTGGCCCCTTTTTATGTGACGATTATATAAATTATACTTTTCTTAAAGAACACTTTCCTACAGCTCCTGGTTTTTCTATAGATAAGTTTTAAGTTTCTCTTTGAATATTCCCCGGTTTTCGCATGTTTTTAGTTCACAGCGGTTAGGTGAACGATTTAGTGACAATATCGACGTTCAAGATAATCTGCAAGACGTTGGAATAAAAGTGGGGTTAGCTAATGTTTTGGCTTATTTTTTAGTAAACATTTTTTATTTTACGTTGCAATCGTATCGTTATTCGATAAAATTTCTCCGCTAAAGGAAACTAATCAACTAACCACTAGTGAGCGTGTTATTTTTTAATCTAACTAGCAACTACCGTGAGCGTTGTAAGCTCCAGTTTAAGTTTCTCATATGAATAATGTAAATGCTTCATTTCTCCATTTGTATTAATACTCGGCTGATAAGCACCCTGTGCAGTCGAAGTAAAATCTTCTTATGCGAAATATGACAAGATTAATGTGACCTTTTTAAAAGTAGTTAAATGTTTTACTTTACTTTTTCCATTAGTAAATTTAGACTAGACTTGGAAGGACGTGATCGTTTATGAATATATTTCTAATTTATATATATATATATATATATATATATATATATATATATATATATATATAATATATTTATTTATTGAAATATATATATCTCAATAAATATATATATATATATATATATATATATATATATATGTATATATATATGTATATATATATATATATATATTATATTCATAAACGATCTCATCCTTCAAGTCTAATATATATATATATATATATATATATATATATATATATATATATATATATATATTATATATATATATATATATATATATATATATATATATATATATATATATATATATATATATATATATATATATATATATATATATATGTATATTTATATATATTATTGAGAGAGAGAGAGAGAGAGAGAGAGAGAGAGAGAGAGAGAGAGAGAGAGAGAGAATTATTTTGACCCATATGGATCATCGATATCGGGAAGGGGCTGTTAGCTACATTACTATGAATTCGTGAATTGTCTGGGGGTTCTCGATATAGTATCGAAACGTTCTTTTTAATAGTCAACTAGAAGCAGACAAGGTAAGGTTTAAAACAACAACTCATATTGAAATTGAAGATTATATTTAAAAATAGGTATAAAAAGAAAAAAGATAAAATTTCCAGTCTGAAGACTAACAAAACCTTCCACGTTGCAAAACCACCAATCAGGGCCCAAACTGTACCACGGGCACACCCCACTAGTAATTAATTCCATGGGATAAAATATAACACTTGCACCGTAACCCTCGCTGACAGATGATAATTATATATCCTTGCTGCATGAAGACATTGACCAGTCTTTTAACATTAAAGTGAATGTAATTAGCACCTTTCCCAGAGAACAACAGCTTATCGCCCCTTGATTAACATAGGTGCAGTGATGAACACTTCAAATCATCTAGCACGACGTTCAGCCTCCTTCCACAAAATCCGGCGCTGTAAGAGAGTAATAAAATTATGCCCTTCCCGTAGAGCAGAACAGTGAACAGCCTTTTAACATCTGCAGACTTCGAGATGGTTAAAACAAGTCCGTTTCGAGATTAGTGGAACTTGGAGTTCCTCGCCAATATGCCCAGCTGCTATTGTTTCCTATCCCACACTCCACAAACATTTCGAAGATAAAACCTCAATGCTGACGGCAGACGTTCCCTTGGAACACTATATTCGTGGCTCGTGGCCCTTCCTTCCTAGGTCACCTTAGCACAGGTACCTGTTCTCTCTCTCTCTCTCTCTCTCTCTCTCTCTCTCTCTCTCTCTCTCTCTCTCTCTCTCTCTCAACCCGGACATTAAAAAGAGGAAAACAAAAACAAACTCCATGGGTGACGTACCTGGCTACGGACATGAGCAATAGATGGCATTATATTGGCTGGAAAGCTTATTTTCGCTCATTTTCTTAGATATGTACTTCTCTCAAATTTCCTTGAACTATGTTTACGTTAAGACAAAGGCAGGCATGTGACACCCCCTTCCATGAAAAGATTTTTTACACCAAAAATCAGTTAGGAATTAAAAATAATTGCAAAACGAAGCAAACCAAATAAATTGTCAAAGGTTATAAGTCTACGTACTTGCACTAATGAAGACTTTCCTTTAAGGATATAATTAAATCAAGACAAAAGAAATAGCTCAAATTAAAGAGGCAATTACCCTGAGAAGAAATGAATTAGTGTTAAGTGCTGAAAAGTGACACTAATGGGACATAGTGTCTGGTACCACATTGCCCTTTCCTGGCACATGTTGGATGTTCAAGTTCCATTCCTGCAGTATTAGACTCCACCTTATCAGACTTGTAGTTTTTGTGTTTAAATTGTTTCGAAAAAACTAAAGGATTGTGGTTTGACCACCACAGGTTTAAGAACATTCGTTAAATATTCCTCAGAATGTTCTAAGGTTGAAATCAAACCTAAAATCTCCTTCTCTTCGATGGAGTACTTCCTGTGTGGATCTGTAAGTTTCTTAGAAAAGAAGGCAACAGGGTAATCATAGTACAACACCTATGCCAAAATCACCAGCATCAACTGCCATCTGGAATGGCCTCTGGAAATCAGGAACTCTGAGGACAGGAAAATGCTTCAAAACTCCCTTTAACTGATCAAATGCCTTCTGCCATTCCTCATCCCACTGATAAGAGGCTCCTTTCATCAATAAATTAGTGAGAGGGTTAGCAACAGTAGCAAAGTTTTTGATAAACCTTCTGTAGTAGTGTACTACACCGAGAAAACGACCAAAACCTCTTTTGTCATAAGACACAGGCAACTGTTGAATAGCCTTAACATTTGCATCTTTAGGGGCTATCTTCTCATGACCTACCTCATGGCCTAAATAAAACACTTTAGCTTTACCAGTTTCACATTTTGTTAGATTAATGACTAGTTCCTCTTGACACAGCACTTCAAATAACTTTCTAACTCTTTGAATATGGGTATGCCAGTTATCACTGTACACCACATTGTCGTCAGTGTACACTACTACACCCTCAAGAGAACCTACTGGGCAGTTCATTATCTGGAATGTAGCAAAGGTATTTTTCATGCCAATAGGCATTACATTACAGGCAAAGAATCTCTCATTAGTCACAAATACTGAACTGTCATAGGGCCAAGAAGTTATGGAACTTGCCAGTATCATTTCATTATGTCGAACTTCCTGATAAACCATTAATGCAGTGCTCCACCCGAGATAAAGGAAGAATGTCCGTCTCTGCTGCTGCATTAACTTTACGATAGTCAATACACAAGTGATACTCACCATTTTCCTTCATATATATATATATATATATATATATATATATATATATATATATATATATATATATATATATATATATATATATATATATATATACAAAGTTCTTTCCTCTTTTCCATCAAAATTATCAAGCAACGTCAGACTCCCGCAGTGAGGACTAAGGAACAATCGGAGGACAACGAGTGGTTTCTACCATGACCCCAGTTAGGGTACAGAGGTCAAAATGTCAACCCTATGCTACAACCCGCGTAGATACGATAGGAAACGAACAAGGGCACTTCTTCTCTTATCAGCTTCTTAACCAGCGACCTAGTCAAATTTGCATTTACGTAAGAGTCGTAGTTGGGAGCTGATTTTAAACAATAAATATCGCAGAAAATTTCCTCTTGGAAATGCTCTGTAAGCTGCCTGAAGGGTTGATGATAACATAAAAATACACACAAATATATATGTATATATATATATATATTTATATATATAATTATATTATTATATGTATATTATATATATATATATATATATATATATATATATATATATATATATATATATATATATATATATAGACACACAGTGTCATACTATTCGTAATTAAGAATTTCTAGTTTATTAAGCTTTAAATTATTCTATTTCATATATCTCTTCAGTTTGATGATAAAATTCATACCAAGTTTTTAAGTTTTGTAACTATTTTATAAGATGTATACAGTATATATTACTTAACTCTCAGAATAAAAGTTTAGTTCAACACAAAAATATTTATTTTTCTTTTGTGGCATTTGTAATATTAAAATCAACCTATACTATATTTTGATAATTATAAAATACCTAAATTACGATTTATCTTAAAAATTTTTCTTCAAGTGCTAAGTAAAAACAACAGTCTAATATCAAGAAACAAATGATATAATAGTACAAAACTACAAAACGAAATAGATTTGCGCCCTCTTGCAAAAAGGTTCCAGCCATTATGTGGGCGACAGTGCTATGAAATTTACACTAATCTTATAGTCAATTATTCCTGTTCAACTTGCTTGAGTCCCAAGCAAATTGAACAGGAATAATTGATTATAAGATTACTGCCTATTGAAAAACGGTAATGGGTCATAAAAAGACGTAAAAGACAATAGGTCAGTTGGATCCGAGGCTAAGAGGAAATTTGGGTATCTCGTAAAATGTAAGACATTATTGAAAATTACAAGCCTTAGAGGATTTGTGCAAGCGGCTTTGGGTTATATTGAGGACTGACAGCTCATAAAATCAACCCTTGCCTGATACCAGAACTAGGGACATATTCAGATTGTAAATCGATGTGCTTTTCTGATCCAGAATGTCGGTTGTCTCTGCAGATTAAATTCGGGCCACTTAAACAGAGGTCAAAATGGCAGCCCTACGCTACAACAAGCGTAGATTCGATAGGAAACGAACAACGGGCACTTCTGTGCTAGGATGCGATGTTTTTTTTATTGAATACGAAGTCATTATCACTATTATCTTTCAACTGCCCAGTAAAAACCTCAGGTAAAGCTTTAGGTACTTAGGTTCCTACTTTCATTGTGACTTTTGTGGGTAAATTGGAAGCACCCTGGCCTTTCATTTGAGAGACTGGGGTTTGATTCCGTTGTGAGTCAGAAATATATATACATACATATATATATATATATATATATATATATATATATATATATATTATATATATATATATATATATATATATATATATATTATATATATATATATATATATATATATTATATATATATATATATATATATATATTATATATATATATATATTATATATATATATATATATATATATATATATATATATATATATATATATATATATATATATATATATATATATATATATATATATATATATATATATATATATATATATATATATATATATATGCTACCAATTTACCCACACAAGTTACAATGAAAATAGGAGCCTAAGTACCTCTTTTACCTGAGGATTTTACTGGGCAGTTGAAAGATAATAGTGATAATGACTTTATATTCAATAAAAAAAGACATCGCATCCTAACACAGAATTTTATCATCAAATTGAAGAGATGTATGAAATAGAATAATTTAAAGCTTAATAAACTAGAAATTCTTAATTACGAATAGTATGACACTTTAATGATCGTGTCAGGAATTATATCGTACATTTTGTATTTAGTACTATTCAAACATATAGGCAAATATGAAGTTATCATTTTATGGTTTTTTATGTGGCCCATGAATTATATTGTTTCCCTTCACCATATGTAATTCATGTGCCACGTACTTGGCAATTCTTTTACATAGAAAAACATGTAGGAATGCTAATTGTAGCTTGCGTCCCCTGTGAGACGCCACTGTCCATGCAATCAAAATGGCGTCTAGTACTTTTACAGTGGAAGTGTCGTAAGTGCACGTCTCTTTTATAAAGTCTGTGATTGAACTCGTCTTTTTTAAACATTTGAATTCTTGTCTTTATAAACTTTGTGGTCTCATTTACGGGTGTTATATAGTTTTGGAGCAAATTTTTGTGTCTGTGTACTTTAAGGACCTGTAAACATTACTTTCACGTATAGCTTTGCAGTCACATTTTCTCAGTTCTTTCGAAAACCTCCATCCAGGAACATTTGGCACCTAAGACACAAGGGTATGCTTCCGTCTTGTCCTCATTCAAGGAGCAGTGGTTCTCCTGAGTGACATTGTATCAAAGTATAATCACCATATGTATGAATTAATGTTGATATTTTTATCCGTACGGTTTACTAATAGTACGTAATGAAATGTGCTAACATTGTTTCGTAGTTTATCCAAAATGTTAACATTAGGTCACTTAGCTTTGTGTGTTATTTGTAACTGGATGGCAGACATTAGTTAGTGATTTTGTTGAACATATTCCATGATTAGTCCAGAAGTATTACAAATGTGGTTCAGAGGCTTGTTAATTTTATTTAAATTTCCGGCATTATCAGTAAAGATGTTCATGTTGGTTCATGTCGAATCCAAAAGTTTAAGTAATCCAGAATTTTTAAATATCTTTTATAGAATTTGAGTAGCCTTTTTAACAACAGACGCAACTACAGATATTACAAACTGCTGAAACCACCTACCGTCTGAAATAAAGTTGCACATCTTTTTAACCACTAAGCCTCTGACTTGCTGGCAGTCAGTCCGGACAGATAAAACACGGTTTTCGGATGCGGACGACAGATCACGGGGCCTCTGTTCAGGTATCTTACAGGAGACGAGTTTATTTAAATGAATGAATGAATACGTGGTATGGATACTCATGTACGCGGCTAAACAAAAATGAAAAATCCTAGTTCGTAAAAAAACTTCTGCTCCAAAGCCCTAAAAAGCTATTTCGAAAATAACCTGGTTTGCTAAAATATAGAGAAATCGATAAAAATGCAAGTTAAAAAATTCATATAAAAAGCCGGTACATGCCCACGCTATTTACAGACCGACGATTCGTTGACTGGTAAAGATTCGGACAAGTCGAGGTCTTATTTCTGCTCGGATGCTCGCGCGCGCTCATCGTGTTTTCACCTTGACAATAAGAGAAGGATGGGGTAACGTCAGAAATATTTAGAATCGAGGTCAGGCTTCGATCTCCGTAATCACAGTCTTTGCAACGCCATGTTACATGAACATATCAATCAGTTACTCTCGGAATCGAGGGCGTCAACATATGGTCTCGTTGTGCTCAACAAAGTTGGGTTTCCAAGTTCTCCCTTCATGTTATGACTCTCAGACTAATTTTTGTGCCTTATTCATTCATTCAGTGTTAATTTCTGGTCACTATCCTCTCTCTCTCTCTCTCTCTCTCTCTCTCTCTCTCTCTCTCTCTCTCAAGCGCACGCTATTCTTCGACCCTGTTTTAATTTTTTGCATGTTTCATCTTGATTCTTCTCATTTATCAGTATTCCCAATAATTAGAGCTCTTCCCACAATCTTTCCAAATAGGGTTTACATCGCTTTCGTCTCTCTCTCTCTCTCTCTCTCTCTCTCTCTCTCTCTCTCTCTCTCTCTCTCTCTCTCTCTCTCTCATGTGATGTAGAAAAGGGTTTTTAAACTTGGTGTCCTCGGAAAATAAGATTTGTAAAATTAACCACTAAGTAATTTCAAATTGTGATAATGTGATTAGGTACCTATTTAAACATACCATTCCATATATAGTTTATAAATGAGTATACGGGTATATATATATACATACATATAAATATAATATATATACATACATATATGTGTGTGTATACATATATATATAATATATATATATATATATATATATATACATATATATATATATATATATATATATATATATATATATATATATATATATATATATATATATATATATATATATATATATATATATGATCTTCATAAACATGCACTGTATGTTCAATGCGGAGGTTCACCTAACTCAGGGTTACTTAGTGAAAAGAAAAAAGATTAGAATGACCAAATGTATAGGATATCATTTCCCGAAAGTCTACGGAGTGCTATATGACGTTTTCAGTGATGTATAACTACTCATTACGCTGGTATCAATACTCATGTGCTTTTGTCACTAGCAAGAGCCTGTGCTCTTATAAGACCAGTTTAATCTAACATGAAAAGTAAGAAATAATCTAATAGAAATTTGTCATTTTATTTTTTATATATTCATAGAGTTTATTTGCCTCTTATGAGTAAAAGTCTTTCGTCCAGAAATAAGGCAATTTATGAACAGCACATCGTAAACAGAAAGAAAAAGGCCGAGATGATTATATGCACACTAAAAGAGCGAGGAATAGGTAAATGAAGTGAAAGTGGTAAAACTTGTAGTTCCTATTAGGAAATACTAAGAGATATGTGAAAGATTAAAGCAAAAAAATGATGAACCGTACTAATGCACAAATTGCCAAAATTGTTTTGCTCCGAAAGAATACGTGAATAAGAAAAGAATGAATGAAAGAGTGAAAAAATAGTAAAAACAAACCAAGAATAAGAGTAGTTAAAACTAAATAAAAATAGAGACTTTGGATTAAAGGCTTAGATTAAAAAAATGAGAAAAAGTAACAGTTAAAATTAATAAAAAAAAGGACATAAATACAAGAAGAGATATGCCTGTGTTAAAATCAAACTGGAAAGTCATAATACCCGTTAATATTCATCTTTGGCGGGTTGATACCACACCACTTGACGAGCCCCGTTATAGGAGAAGTAGTAAATGCTCGATCTATTAGGAGAATTTGTTAAATGCAAGCATCTCTCATAAGTTAAAATTTATTGAACAGTTATCTTAAAAGACCTAATCTCTCTCTCTCTCTCTCTCTCTCTCTCTCTCTCTCTCTCTCTCTCTCTCTCTCTCTAGACTATAGCAGGTACGCACACAAGGCCTACAAACCGAGGGATCAGTGTCCGATTCTCGAACCGGAAGAAGAGGGAAAAATGGTCTGGTTCCATGAAACCAGATGCCTCTGCTGACCTAAGCGATGGAATATGCACCTAATTATTATTCGACTGTTGTGGGTCACCCTTAAGGAAGAGAAAAGGGACAAAACCAGGTTCGACTGTGCATGGCTTCGTGAAAATTTATACGATTACAACGGGAGGTGATGCTCAACCTACCGAGGTGAAACCATTCACAACACAGTTTCTCTCTCTCTCTCTCTCTCTCTCTCTCTCTCTCTCTCTCTCTCTCTCTCTCTTCTGTGTGTGCGTGTGTGTGTGTTCGTGTTTGTGTGGGTTGGTGGGTGGGTCGTGATGTTTTCTATGTTGCAGTAGATATCTGTAAATTTTCTGAATCAGAATAAATTTACATTTTACTAGCATCACTTCCCGCACGTAACACATTATTTGTGCTTATGTCGAAGCGGGAAATTCTTTTGCAAAAAGTGTGAAGTGAGACATTGCGTTGAATGATTGAATAGCGGGGATTGATTATTTCGAAATAAATGAACCATTATAATGTTAGTGAGATGTGTACAAGAAAAAAAGTAAACATTGGGTAAATGAGTATTATAAACTGGGAAAAATAATTTCCAAGACTAGAATGGTCAGTTGTCTTTGCATATATGTAACAATCGTTTGAAGCAACAGTTAATCAGATGATTAAAAGTCACTTGTCTTTAATAATAGGTCGCTTTATCGAACAAAGGCTAGATTTTAATCTTTTTACTCTATTGCTCCTTGCACTTCTTTTGATTTGACTTCACGCACCAAATCCACGCAAGTTGGACGACAGCCGCAACGATGCGAATTTCGTTAACAATATTTTGGAAAAAATATTCGTCGTTATTTCTACCAATCGACAAGTGTCAAGTACCGGCCTCCCCGAACCCACTCCTCCCCACCCCCACGTCACTTCCCCCTTCACATACGTTTGCTAACACTGACACCTCAGAAAAAATAATGTGGTACGTACAGGAAGGAACACACCAAATGACATATCGCAATAATAAAACTCAAATGTCTTTGATTAAAAATAGTTAAGAATCATGACTTACCATAAGGTACACCCGCGTCTCTTGGTAAGAGAAAGATTGAAATAATATGGAGATGCAAAAGGATATAGCTACTTCATACCAAGCTCATATATATATGTATATATATATATATATATATATATATATATATATATATATATATATATATATATATATAATAGAAAAAAGAGTGAAAAATATATATATGTGTATATGTATGCATTTATATTTATATGCATATGTATACATTATATATATATATATATATATATATATATATATATATATATATATATATATATATATATATATATATATATATATATATATATATATATATATATATATACACACACACACACACACACAGAGTAAAAGAGAAAGCAAGAGGAGGGGAGGGAGAGAAAGAGACAAAGTGTGTGTACCTTCAACATCATCGCCATCTTATCAGTGGCCCGTGCATAAAAGGAGTGACAAGGCAAAAGAAAAAAAAAAAAAAAAAGGCAGCATTCACCCGAGGTCCTCAATTTGAGGCAAAACACTGAGCAAAAACGTATGTCGATGGCCCTTCCAGATGACACCGTCCATACATTCCAGCCATGTTGCAAGGAGAAGATGAAGTGGTCCAGAGACAACGCTGGACGATGTTTTCCTTTTTTTTTTTTTTTTTTTTTTTCTCCATGGGGGAAGGCGGTTTGTAGGGACTTCATGGGGGATAGACCATAAGGGCATGAGTCCACCCAGATGCCCTTAGACAGGGCATCGAAGATACGAGGGAATCCGAAATGTAGTGGACCGGTCTTTCCTGTTGTGCGCTAGTCGCTGACCCCGGCTGACCTTCCAGGCCGTTGCTAGATGCTGTCTCCGATATCCTACTTTACCTCCCCTTCATTAGTGTTATCTTTCTTCTCTTCCTCCTCTTCCCCCTCTCCCCCTACGCAATCATCTCTCTCTCTCTCTCTCTCTCTCTCTCTCTCTCTCTCTCTCTCTCTCTCTCTCTCTCTCTCTCTCTCTCTCTCTCATACTGTTAATCCATATCCAGGAACGTCACCATATACCACCCTGACAACTAATTATACTAAACAGTCTCATACTGGGATTTTTATTGATATACCATTATTATTATTATTATTATTATTATTATTATTATTATTATTATTATTATTATTATTATTATTATGAAGCTCAAATTAGCAATTATGGACAAACGTTTGTAAAGGAAGCTCCCACAAAGTGGCATACTCAGATGCAAAAAAAAGAGAGGGGAAAATAACAATTAAATAAAAATTAATCACAAATAAAGCTAAAAACAAATATATAAATACACTATATGAGTGTGTTTGTGTGTATATGTTTATGCATGTATTTGTATATAATCTTCCTAATCTCGATTTATTTCTATCTCCTCTGCTTGTGGAACCGACTGGATCCAGTCAGAATTTACGAAGATGCTGGAGAGAGAGAGAGAGAGAGAGAGAGAGAGAGAGAGAGAGAGAGAGAGAGAGAGAGAGAGAGAGAGAGAGAGAGAGAGAAAGTGGGGTTGGGTTGGGGCTTGGCAACCAGGGTTACTAAAGATAGAAATGGAAGTACATTAAGGAATAGGTTGACTTAAGCAAAGAATTTTGTACCCGGTAATTAGCCGACTGCAGAGGTTCCAAAATGATATTTCTCTGGTTTTCTCCTCAGACGGAAATATCTTTTTGCCACTAAATTTGTCTCACAAAAGACAATAAAAAGACATTATAAAGCTGTTGAATACATATCCCGAATAAAATTTGTTGAGGGAACGTTTGCATTTTAGTTGTTATTAAATAGTCTTTTTATTTATTTATTTATTTACTTATTTATTTATTTATTTATTTATTTATTTATTTATTTATTTATTTGTGTATTGTAAATCGTAATATATTTTTGTATCTGATTTATTAATAATTTATATATTGATTTGGTTTTAAGAATAGGCTGAGTTCGGTTGTGCGCGTAAAACCATTTTATATCCGACTCGGTTCTTTTACTAACTCTTGCTTTATTAAAATCAATGTCTGGTCAAAACGATAAAATATTAATCGGACAAATAATAATCATAAAATCCTTCATTACCCGCCTCCTTCATCAAACATTCCAAAGACGCAATAAAACTCACATTGGCCTTAATGGAATTGGTCATCGGCTTTAAGCTAATCAAATAATATCTATTCAATATTTTACTCGGACGTATATCGATAGCGGAGGTAAAAATGGCCCGTAAATAATATCACATCAGTGACGCTTCACTTCAGAGCAATAAACCTCTCTCTCTCTCTCTCTCTCTCTCTCTCTCTCTCTCTCTCTCTCTCTCTCTCTCTCTCTCTCTACTGATATATACTGTACAGTATATATATATATATATATATATATATATATATATATATATATATATATATATATATATATATATATATATATATATATATATATATATATATATATATATATATATATATATATATATATTTATAATGTATATATATATATACTATATATAATGTCTGTATGTACTTATATGCAATATACTGTGTGTGTATAATATATATATATATATATATATATATATATATATATATATAATTATACACACATGTGTATATATACATATATATATATATGTGTATGTATGTATGTATATATGTATTAGCACCATTGGTATTCCTTGGTTTGCTCAGTTTCAGAGTATACGGCCAACAACGAATACCAGGTATTGAGACATTTGCTACTCTACTGGTTTTTCAAATCAGTGAAGTTAACTGAACATTGATATATGCGATATTTGGATGGGCATACAAGAAAATAGGATCGCAATACTTCCAGTCGGCAAAATAGGCGACGCTGTTTTGGTTAATACGGAAGGGTAACTGACGGTGAGTACTAAACCCGTAAACACACGGAGTTTCTTCACCATCTGTATTGCATCCTCATTCCAAAATAATGCTTACAGACTCGTGTTAGTGGCAGTGAGTCCCAATGAAGCCCGAGAAGAGAAGAGAGAGCCATCGAGTCAATAAACTTGATCTCGGAACGTTTTCACCCTTTTGCCAAATGAGGCCTTGAATAAACTTCATAGTATTTGCAGTACTTTTGCGCATATTTTTTGCGATAAGCAACTACACCATTAGTGATAACAGGTTCGTGCGTATACGCTGAGATTAGCGGAGAGAAAAGGAGAGATCAACGTTAACTAAAATGATATAATAAACGGCGTTTTGCTTTGCTTAAAATGCTACGGATATTTTCATTTACAAATTTAAAAGAAATGTAAGGGAGAAAGTGCAAGAATTCTTGCGTCTTATTAACACTAACTATAATTCTGTGATTAACAGTGATAATTTCATTTTAAACTTTCCTAAGAATATAATTTGTTTGCGACAAGGAAGAAATTAGTGAGATATTATGGGGGGGAGGGGGGAGGCGCTGTTTATTATCGCTCCTTGTTGACAAATATTTTTCCCAAGAAAACAGAGTAGGCTGTACTTATTTATCCATTTTATTTTACTAAAGTTCTCTGTTCAGTAATGTAATTGTAAAATAATCTTTTTCAAAATAAAGTTAATGACGAAGAATATGATTCGGATGGTTCCTTAAATTCACTCAGTTGTTGGCAAGTCCTGTGAATACAGACAAAACTCACTAGGTATAGAAAAGCTATTTTCTTTCAGTAAAACATAACGTCTGTGTACCAACGATAGTCGTTAGGACTAAAAGCCCCGCGCCTAGATTTACCGCCGGCCAGCCCTGGGCTGTCCACTGTCACCGCTGGCTCCTCCCGAAAGTATGGAGAATGAAGATGCCTTGGTCCCAGCTTCGGAACGGTACGTAACGTCCCTTAGGTCGGCACTTGCCGTCAAGACATTCTCTGGAATTACCGCCATTTCTAAGTATGAGTGCACTAATTCAAGCGTAATGTCATCGTAGTATCCATGGTACGAGTTCCTAAGATCTACGATACGGGTGCTCACGTATTCCGGTGGCCGAAGGGCCGCCTTGTGACCGAGCGCCTAGTGTCTGTTGCAAGGATCAGTAACGCCTGGGATTTTACGACGTAGGGGCCTTCAACCCCCCTCATTTATCCGAGGGGGCAACACTTCTCTAGTCTCATAAATGTCTACCATATCAAAGCATCAGGGCCTCGTATTTGCATATGGAATGTAACGTTTAGTACACGATAATTTCAGAAAGGGATTTATGGTTATTAGCATCTAGTTCACGATAATTCCGGAGTATAATTTATTACTGCCCTCCGTCAAACACTTTGGTTGATCAGATCATAAGTCTCCTACATAATTTATTTTGTCTTTTAATACTGCCCCTTACGAATTTCATGTTTTATTTGGAATGTTATTGTAGGTAGGGATTACTTTATAACATTCTTACCGAAGTATAATATTACATTTCACGTGACTATTCTATATTCGTTTCTTGCTGTCTGTATTCGTGACTCTGTCACTGTTGATTCTTGTTGCTGTTATTTACACTCTCTTAATCTTTAAGAAGAAAGAGTAATAAGTGAGCGATTAAAAGAGGATGGTGAATGAAGAGTGGGGAGAAATGTAACCGAAATATTAAATTTATAAATATATATATATATATATATATATATATATATATATATATATATATATATATCTATATATATGCATATATATATATATATACATATATATATATATATATATATATATATATATATATATATATATATATATATATATATATATATACATATATATATGTGTTGTGTGTACATTATGCCACCGTCTTTTGTTGGGCGAAGTAAGGGCCAGTGTGTGTGGTCAGTGCTTGAAGGGGTGACAACTAGGAAAAGCAAAACGCTTTCAGAGGTAAGCCCCTCGAACATTCATGGGACAGGGCATAGGGCTAACAACTTCATCAAACAAATACTGAAAACCAGGAGGGAAAGACTTTCTGGCGGCACTTCGTTCAATAAGAAAAAGGTCTGTGGTAAAAAAAAAATAAATCAAAACACGTTTTTATTAAAATGCACTAAAAAGCAAAAAAATAATTTTTTGAGACACCAGGATTTTCTTACAATTAATCATGTCTACTTTCTTTTCTTGTAGCAATTCTTCAACGTTTGGGCTCCACGCTTTTATTTCTGTAGACGTAAGAAAATCCTGGTGTCTCGACAAACAATTTTTTGCTTTTAGTACATTTTAATAAAAGTTTGTATAAACATTTTTTTATATTGTTTCATTTTATACTTTTTAGTTTTGACAGAAATTGTAACCAATTTATAATTGTAGCTAACGAAATTGAATGTGATATCCTGTCGAGCCAAGGAAGTTTTGAAATATTCGTAGTTATTAACTTATTCTACAGAGTCAAAGAAGGTATGAAAAATTCGAAGAGTTTCATACAAATCCTGAGATACTGTACCGTTAAAGGTCACTGCAGGTCACTGGAAGTCACTGCTGACCTAATCATATAAGGTTGTATTGTCACCGGTATTGAGTAACCATGGAAAATTTCAAGTCCATCGGACGAAGGGAACAGGTCGAAAATTGGGTTATAAGTTTTGACCCAAACAGACAGACAGACAAATGCAGAAGTCAAGTTAAATAAAAGCATGTAAAAATAAACATATGTAAACATACCCACACATATTACACACACACACACACACACACACACACACACATATATATATATATATATAACAAATGCGACAAAAAACTTTATTTTCGTAAAATATGTCAATTTGCATGTCAATTTGCACTATGTTACTTTCGATACAAAGTTTCTTATCCCTCGCCAGTACATACATTACTGTTTTAAAGGGCGTCCTAATAAAGAACATAATCATCTCTAAAAAAAAAGCGGCAGGCTAAATCATTCAGGAAACAAGAGAAGATGGGGATATCCTGCTTGGAAACGAATATGTGAGCCTTGAGTTCGTGACTTCCACCCATCACTACTGTCCATTCACCTTTTCCTTCTCGCTGATATAACTTCATCGGAGCATCGTTTCAAGATCCGTGATGAATGTCATACATTTGTCTAAATGAAAAACTCTGGAAGTTGGCAGTGCTTGCAGTTAGCCCTATGCGACAAGCTGCACGACAACACTAAAGGGGGTTAGTAGCAGCCCTCGACCAGCAGCAGCGCTACGGCTCAACGCGGCCTTCAAAAGTGACATTGCCATGAAAAAAAAAATAAAGAAATTAACAACTGCCTTCCGCAGTGTTTAGTACCCGGGTAACATCATTGACTGCTAGGAAGAATCTTTGGCATTTGTAACTTTGGCATTTGGACACTTGGTCGGGTGGTCTCCGACGTACCCAAGAGCAGCGCTTTACTCTGCATTCTTGAATCTCCTTCGCATTCGGAGTATTTTTGCCTGCTGTGGGTGACGTCCAGATGTGACCTGAACACGCGAATAAGTCTGGCGGCACTTTTTTTTATTTTTTTTATTTTTTGGCATTTTGCTCCGAACATTGCACAGAGCAGCCAAGGGGATATCAGACATAAGGTCCAATTTGTTTATTTTATCATGAATAGAGCCCAATAGACTTGTATTTCGGCACCAATCGAAGCTTTTTGGTATTGGTCACAAGTATTGACCGATTTGTGCAAAATTTGCCACTAGTAAGAACCAGGAGGTGCGATTTCTATCGCAGGTAGAGAGCAACTGTTGTGAATTTTGTCGTCAATAGATGCTGATTGGAGAATCCTCTGTTGTCAATATGGAAAGACTGGGGCATATTTTTTCACCAATAAAGTCCAAATTCTGCCAATTTCTGCTTTCGAATATTGAATGATGCCAGTGCTTTTCCGGGAGTCGCACCTTTTTAAGTTGATATACTGTAGTTGAGGAACTACATAACCGTAAAGTAAAGTGTCTAAATCTGGATTTCTCTTACTGTCACTATTAACCCCCACTTTTATATCCTCCCTCCTACAAGAATCTAGTATAGAAAAGGTCAGTCGGTTGCCCGTCACGTCGCCCTCTGAATGAAATAGAATACACTGATATTTGAAAAGAAATGGCTTAAGTTTACTTGCATTTTAAGACTATATGCAGAGTTGAAGAAACTCTCTCTCTCTCTCTCTCTCTCTCTCTCTCTCTCTCTCTCTCTCTCTCTCTCTCTCTCTCTCTATATATATATGCATATATATATATATATATATATATATATATATATATATATATATAATATATATATATATGCATATATATATATATATATATATATATATATATATATATATATATATATATATATATATATATATATATATATATATATATATATATATGTATATATATATATATATATATATATATGCATATATATATATATATATATATATATATATATATATTTATGTTTAAATATATAGTTAATATATATATAATAATAATAATAATAATAATAATAATAATAATAATAATAATAATAATAATAATAATAAAGCCCAAAATGCACCCATTTAGTGAGCATTTAAGACTCCTCGCTTTATATTACCGTAATAAGTCTCTCACCCCTGGCCCCTATACAAGTGTGCAAAATGAAGATACTTTGGTCCGAGCTTGGGAGCAGTAAGTAATGTCCCTCATGTTGACCCTCTCTTTTATTACTCTCCTTTCCGATGATTCTGGAACGTTAGTTGGAAATATATTCTAAAAAATATCATCATCAGAGATTAGATATTTCAGTTAACAAAAGTCGGAAATTAATGATTTAGTAGAAAGCAAATTACAAAGAGACGAGAATTGCGTATTAATGTTCAAAAAAACAAATGAGAAACTTAAATGTCGAATGTTTGTTTTTTAATAATAAGATGAGATTGCATAAAAAGTGAGACTTGAGTGTTCAGTGATTTTAGGAATTATTCTTTATAAAAATAAGAGGTTGATATCCAAGTGAAGTCAGCTGTAACACAATTAAAATATTTTTCAAAGGCTGATGATGATCTATAGCCTAATATGTCTTGAAACTGTAAGTGCTTCTTTCGCCAAAAAAGTTGAGAGAGAGAGAGAGAGAGAGAGAGAGAGAGAGAGAGAGAGAGAGAGAGAGAGAGAGAGAGAGAGAGAACTGTAAATCAAAGCAGCTAGTGGGATTTCTGCTTTTTGCTAGAATCACCTTAGTAATTAATAAAAGATCTCTCAGGAGACTGCCATGATAATTAGCTCAGGTGCGCATACGTGCAGGTGTGCATGAAATACGCACATGCAAATTAAACTCCTTAACATGAGAGCTCTTCACTTTACTTTCAGGCTTAATCAATTTATAGGTACATTAATAAATTCGTAAATAAATTATTGTTCAAGAAATTGTGAAAACTTTCTGACAGCGAATTAGTTAATATACGAAGAATGAAGTCAACTGTGGTCAGTCAAGTGATTGATGTATGAAATAGTTATTATACTGATTTATTTATTTATGAATCTATTTCATACTTTCTAACTCTGATGATTTCCGGACCTTGTTGATAACTCAGTGCCTCTTGCAACATACCGGTATGGTTGCTACGAGTTTCAAGATCACTTTTTAATATGCAACATGGGATCGTTAATATTTTATGACCCAACGCCTCTTGCACCAGATGTGTAAAGATTGTTGCATTCAGTTACATAATGTGAGCCAATGTGCCTTGCACCACACCGATGTATATTGTGTCTTGAGTATGTTTTAACGCTTGGTGTTTGACAGAACAGCGTTGCTAACTCAATAAAAGGTTGAATTAACATCTTTAAGAAGGGCTCGTTTATTAATTGGGGAGGAGGATTGAAGAACAAAGTATATAAACTGATTTTCTGAAAATTACTCTCTCTCTCTCTCTCTCTCTCTCTCTCTCTCTCTCTCTCTCTCTCTCTCTCTAATCATCCGTCTCCGTTCGCGTATGCGAGTGTAATATATGTTGGGGAAAGGGGGAACGAAGTAGTGGTAACCCATACGGTCATTTCCTTTCAGATACTCTCTCTCTCTCTCTCTCATACGCTCACAAGGAATCTATTTATCTGTATATATGCTAGTAATAAACAAAGGATTTTCCTGTAACTCATTCCCTCTTCCACTCTCTCCGGACCCAGCGTATCGGTAACCAGCATTTAATCAAGCCAGTTATGATTAGCTGCAAGTGAAATTAGCGGGTGTCTCACCTGTCTTACCTGATTGAGCATCGGCTGCTGAAATCTGGACCTTCCCCCGAAGTTTATTATCGTATCGGGATGTTTTTTCAGACCATAGGATCTTAATTGAATAGGAAAAGTATAATTCGATAGAACACAGCCTCTATTATGAATTCAGGAACACAACCACGGATGTGGTTTTGGGTCCGCATTCGGGAAGAGACTGCTCATTTTAGTGATTAGTAGTAGTAGTTTCGATTTACGCTGCTTCAAAGAGGCCGTAATATACCTTTACAGGGGCACACACTGTATGGTTGACTATAGTAATTTTATTATTAATTTATCCCTACTTTTGTTCGTAGGCTATTCTTTTCAACGATTTCTCTTGTGTTCACATATGATCATGTTATTCTGCGGAGGCTCCCTTTGCGGAGGCTCCCTTTGCAAGTTATAACCTTTTAGGCTTGTTCCATTCAGGATAATAACAGTAATAATTCAGTAGGAATATCCAGCCGATCTGGTCGCCTTGAAATTAAAGTGTCGATGACTTATTCAGGAAGAATCTTGGAAATTGCTCAGCCTGTTACTTAGTACATGGTTTAAGTGCCTGCTTCTTTCCTTCCTGCCAAGCAGTGGAATTTACTTTCTGCCTCTTTTGTCATGACTCTCTAAGTGGCAAGTGTATCACTTCCTTTTTGGTTAGTTCCTCGCTTTCTTCCTTTCTTTTCCTTTTTATTGTTTTCTTCGGTCACACGTAGGCATGGACAATGGTTTTCACGTCCTGCTGGCCTTTACTCTTCAAGAAATGAAAGTCTCGAAAAAAGAAGTACAGAACTTTATGTAAGTTCAGTTCAGTACAAATATATGTTCACCCACTTATGAATTCGGGTGGAATTCCGTATCACCCGTGTTTCTGTGGTTGTCGACAAGGAAAAGTTGGTTAGAATTTGAGAGGAATTCAGTTGCGGATGTGGAAACATTTGATTTATATAGGTATTTTTTATTTTATGTTTATTTTTTTTGAGCAGGCAGACATATGCACTTTTTGAGTATTTGGTGTTTATCTCAGCGAATGTGACCGCGTGCAAGAAAATGTATTATAACGTTGCAAGTACATCACAGCATACATTAAACTTTTAACTTCACAGTTCAGGTTCAGTGGAACATATAAAAAAGATAAGAAATCGAGAAATTAGACTTCATTGTCAAGGCCTGGTAACCCCTCCGATCACCAGTACTTCCGATTCCTTAACAGGGGCAGTTCCTCATTGGACGGGTGGGTATCGTTCTCAGCTAGCACTCTGCTGGTCCCGCGTTCAATTCTCCGACCGTCCAATGAAGAATTAGAGGAATTTATTTCTGGTGATAGAAATTATTCATTTCTCCGTATAATGTGGTTCGGATTCCACAATAAGCTGTAGGTCCCGTTGCTAGGTAACCAACTGGTTCTTAGCCACGTAAAATAAATCTAATCCTTCGGGCCAGCCCTCTTAGGAGAGCTGTTAATCAGCTCAGTCGCCTGGTTAAACTTAAAAGGTATACTTAACTTAACATAACAGTGGTTTACATGGACATGATAATGAAGCGTTCAGATCCATTGGTTGCTGCAGTTGTAAAATTTAGGGTATGGTTATGCCCATGTTGAAATACCAACATGGTAAACGTGTCTGCTTGTGCTTGAGAAGGTTCTGTCATTTCCCTACCCTCTGTGCTAATAATGACGGATGCAATGTATTACAGACCTAGCAGCAATTCAAACCTTGTGGATCGCAGTCGAGAAGGAGATTCTTGCTGAGATTCGAAAAGGATTCATTTTCTAAAGCCACCCTTGTAAGTGGAATACACACACACACACACACACACACTATATACAGTATGTATATATATATATATATATATATATATATATATACACACACATACATACATATGCATAATACACACATACATATATATATATGTGTGTGTGTATATGTGTATATATATATATATATATATATATATATATATATATATATATATATATATATATATATATATGTGTATAAATGATTTGTGTACTGGTAAGTGTGTGTGGTACAATGAAACACATATTTCATTGGTGTATTGTGACTCATGGGATTTCAGGGGCATTGCCCACTTACAGGGCAGGTATAAAACTCCTGCAATTTTTATTTACTCAGTCTAACTTGT
>NC_089777.1:40822338-40824838 GCF_040412425.1 Macrobrachium rosenbergii | reverse complement strand
AGCCTCCTCTTGTAATACTGCCTCACCTCATACATTTAATCGTCGGGTCTGAGGAATTTTATATATATATATTATATATATATTATATTATATTATATATATATATATATATATATATTTATTTATTTTTGCATGTATGTACACACATATGTATATGTATATATACATATATATTTGTGTCTGATTGTATGTATATATAGCATTTTGACCAAAAGAATGTAATAAAGGAATAAAAGAACAGAATAACTTTACGATCAGAGGTAGCTAAAATATAACGCAACAGGCTTTCAGGTGATTCACTTTTCCCCCTCTGGTTTCTTCAGATCCTCATTATGACCCATTGCCATTCATCTCAAGTCATACATGCTTGAGGAAGAGTAGAGCCAGGACTGGAATTCTCAGTGTACTTGGTGACTGCATGATGCATTTGTTCTTTTCTTTACATTTCCTCTGCATTCAGGCATTTTTTCTTTTATGCTGCGATTCGTTTTTGTGTGTTTTTCTGTACTATATACTCTAAGTCTGTTTTTATCCATTATAAAATCCCGAATGATAACATTTTTGTTTGCTTGTTTATTTTATTATTTTATAAAAAGTTTTTCGGCACTGATGATAGAAAAGAAGTCTTTTTCAAAGATGGTTTGTTTTCCATCTGAATATACACAAACAATTCTTTCTCTATGAATTACGTACAAGATTCTACCGTTAAGAATGTATGTAAAAGATACCTTTGTTACGAATGTACGTGGAAAATGCCTTTGTTATAATCTGTACGCTTAACGCTGTTCTTCTGAATGTATGTGCAAGATGCTCCAGTTTCTGTTTTCAGCGCATTTCACACTCGCGCGCACGCGCGCACACACACAAATATATAGGTATATATAATATATGTAATATCTCTCTCTCTCTCTCTCTCTCTCTCTCTCTCTCTCTCTCTCTATCTATATATATATATATATATATATATATATATATATATATATATATATATATATATATATATATATATATATATATATTATATACGTATAATCTTAGAATCGAGTTGCAAGGATCATTCTTTCGCTTCCCTGGATGGGACCCTCCACAATCGACCAATATGTACACATACATAAATTATATTCAACCACATACGTATATAATGGTAAAAGCTACAATGCTCTCTTACCTTCTCCACTTCTTCCAATTTTGGCTACGCTTGTCAATACGTAGCCAAAGAATTTCTCATATGGTAATCTGGACTTTAGGCTTCATGTTAAGAAGGGTAAGAAATCGAGAAGTCAGGAGGAAATTTTGGTTATTACAACTGCATATATATATATATATATATATATATATATATATATATATATATATATATATATATATATATATATATATATATATATATATATATATATATATATATATATATATATATATATATATATATACACACAGTATATCTATCTATCTATCTATCTGTCTATATATATATATATATATATATATATATATATATATATATATATATATATATATATATATATATATATATACTGTACATATATAAGTAGAGAGGCACAGACAAACAGACAGAGACAGAGAGAGCTAAAAAATATGAGCTTGGCAGATGCGGTCCCCACCGCATACGTGTTAGAGGCGGTCATACACAGACCGAGTGTCTGGTATTGTTTTTCGGGTGAAAGCACGCCAACAGAGCCCCGCCCCTTAACCCCGGGTAACGCCATCGCCAATTAGGTAATCATCGCATTCGGGACGACAGCTAAATTACTCATTAGTGCTTGGGTATATAATGTTGAAGCTTGTTCTATCGTTAATTAGCGCGCTCTCGCCGTACGTTTATGGGTCCTGGATTAACCTCCCAAAAGCCGATCGTCTGTCTCGTCAAATGTTTACGTCAAACGCGCAAAGTTTTTGTTGGGGATTTGTAGGATAGAAATTACTGAAATTCTCCAGTCGTTTTAGGATATTGAGGTTCTCTCTCTCTCTCTCTCTCTCTCTCTCTCTCTCTCTAAAACTAACCCAGTTATTTGATGGGCTAATGTATAACATAGGTTATTAAAATTCTCTAAACGCTTTAGTATGAAGTATAGGATTTATTCTTAGGCTCTCAAATAAACAATAGAGATCTAGTAATTCTCAGCCAAGGATATAATTTTATTGTTTATTTAGTGCAGTAACATTGTCCAGAAAACCATGAGTTTTTTAATTTAATTCTGAGGTTATTTACAACAGTTTTACAATAGTTTTAATAACCAAAATAAGATTTCTTTTAGGGTTTCACTTATAGAACCATTACCGTTTTGCAATTAGCACAAGATTTCTCTCTGTGCTATCAGAAATCATTTTAGTCAAAAACTTATTATTTCTGTCATGGTTTACAAAATGAAATAGATTTAATTCTTTCAGCTGTCGTAGTCGATAAAGAAATTTCTGTAGAGGTTTTCATTCACAGATGTGGAAATCATTTGTAACATACTGACGAGCTTTAATAACC
>NC_089777.1:40809838-40817338 GCF_040412425.1 Macrobrachium rosenbergii | reverse complement strand
TCTCTCTCTCTCTCTCTCTCTCTCTCTCTCTCTCTCTCTGTTATGTACTGTATACCGATCAGTGAAAATTTCTCCAGGAAAATAAACGACATCTACTGTATCTATATATCTAAAAGCATGTTCATTATACAGTTTTTTCTTTTAAACTTCATTTTCATTTATTCACTATCATGCGAATCACCTATTTGGTCCCAGTTCTAGGCCTATGGCCTAGACCTGGTATTTCATCCTAATCCTCCGGGCCAGCCCTATGAGAGCTGATAGTCAGCTCAGTGGTCTGGTTAAACTATTTTAATAATAATAATAATAATGTATATCGGTAAAGGAGTGAGCCCATCCACTCTGCACCTTACAATGGAAGGTAAATCTCAAAACATGTCTCTCCTAAGAAATAGATTGTTTACCATCTTAACAAGCTATCTATCTATCCGTGTCATCCACTAAAGAAAATTCAGTGAGCCATCCACTCTTTACAGCGGTCTCTCATGAGGTATAAGCTATCCTTTCACTCCTTATCTCCCCATATATCTATCTGTCATCCAACCTTACATCACTAAAAGAAAAAAAATTACCTTTCCATGAAGCCAGTAATTGCGCCGAGACAAGTCCGCAAATGGACAGACTGGCCTCTCGAGGCGATGGCTAGGCGGAGGCTCCATGACGGGGTGAATTACGAGGATCCAAATTATACCTCGATTCCACGAAATCTTCTCCGTTAGTCATTCCAGAGTAAACAATCGAAGTAGTTGCCTTTTGTTGGCCCCGAGAGGCCCTTTTATTCGGGTTGACAGAGAGGGAGGTCCGAGGTAGCTCACTTCAGGTGGTATCGATGCTGCATGACTTTGCAGGTAAGGCGGGGTAGGTGTATGGGAGGTCATTGAGTATGTATGTATGCTTACATATCCATATATATATATATATATATACATATAAATATGTATATATTACATACACACACATTATATATATATATATATATATATATATATATATATATATATATATATATATATATATATATATATATATATGAGAGAGAGAGAGAGAGAGTAATTAAGTACGAATGTGGCAGTGACTGAAATGTTGTTTTTTTCCTGTGAAGCCTGTAAGGAGAAGCTGCTTATATGTAAAAAGAAATGTGTATATATATATATATATATATATATATATATATATATATATATATATATACATATATACATAGATATATATATTATACATATACACGCATTTATATATATATATATATATATATATATATATATATATATATATATACATGTATACATTATATATATATGTGTATGCATGTATATATAACTAAATGATATATATATATGCATATATGCATATATATATATATATATATATATATATATATATATATATATATATATATATATCTATATATATATATATATATATATATATATATATATATATATATATATATATAAAATTGTTAATTTAGTGAAACAACCCAAATACTTGGTAAACAATTATCTGTGATGTATACACATATTGTTATGTGTCCTATATATAACATCTTAGAAAAGTAACTTCTGAACCCATGGAAAATAAAAATTTTGAGATGAGAGCTAACATCAAGTTCCTGACCAAGCTTGATTGGAAACCAGGAAAATTATTGAAGCTTTGCAATTTATGGATATTCTTCTCCATCTAAATCAGTTGTTTATGATTGGATAAAGCGGTTTATGGTCGGAAGGACCTAAAGACAACCAAGAGAGGGAAGACCATCGATAAAAAGAAAGAATTGTGGCTTTGGTGCAGAATCTAGTGGATGAAGATCGTCGGATTACTATCGATATGATAGTTAAACTGGGATCTCCATGGTTCCGCATTTTCAATTTTAAATGAAAATGTTTGAGTAAACTTTCAGCACGTTGGGTCCCAAAAGCGTTGCGCAAAGACCAACAGCATCAAAGATGAACTTTCAGTTTTAACAAATGAATCAATGGAAAAACTGTAATTAATCAAAGCAATGGTTATTCAGCTGCACCAGTGAAGTTCAAAGTGGCGAGATCTGCCCAGAAGGTTATGGCAACAGTGTTTTGGGACTCCAATGATTTTGACATCACCGGGAACTACTACAAAGGTTTTTGCAAAACTGAAGACTGCATTGGCAAAAACGTCGAGGAAAGTTGCACTTTTTGTTCCATCAATAACCAGTTGATCAAGGGTTGCAAGATTAAATTTAGGTGGGAAACTTTCCACATCCTCCTTATAGTCCTGATCTTGCTCCTTCAGATTTTTTCCTGCCCAAAACTCAAGAAAATTAAGAGGAGTCCGGTTTGAATCAGCTGCTGGCAGTTCAACATGGTTTAATAGAAAGGCCCCAAATTTCTACAAAGAAGGGTTGCAGAGGTGCAGCGCCTTGAAAAGTGTATAGAGTTAGATGGTAGATATGTAAAAAATGATGTTTGAATTTCTAAATAAAGAGTATATTGAATTTTTCAACTTTTGACTTACCCTCGTATATATATATATATATATATATATATATATATATATATATATATATATATATATATATATATATATATATATATATATATATATATAAATAAAGTAAGATTAAATTTTTTGAATGGCCTTAGGGGCTACAGCCCTCAGAAGATAAGTTGTAATTAATAGTATGACTTACCTTGAAATTACATCTGTTTAAAGAAAATGGGCAGGTTGCCTAAACAAGTTGATGAGATTAACTTTCATTTAGATTTGCAGAAATTAATGGCTGAATAAAATTGATTTTTTAGCAAATTAAATCTTTAAGGCTACAGCACGATGATAATGCTGAAACACTTCAAGTGAGACTGGCTGGCATTAGCACGATGATAATGCTGAGTGGCCCTTTGTCCCTTGTCGACTGTTCATATCAGAAGATGGAATAGAGTCTTCTAAGGCAATTTGGTTGACAAGGGCAGGGGCAAAACTCGAAGAGATAGATTCCAGGGTTCTGGAAAAGAATTCCAGGTCAGCATTCATGTACACCCAGATTTTCCCTCACATGAAGTTAATTATTCATGATGGAGGGAAGTATTAATTAGATTTAATTAGCACATGGTAACACTATGGTGGGAATGCTCTGATTATTATCACAGAATAACCTTAATTTAGGCTTGGAACAAGTCATGAGGGCAAATGTGCGTGATAGACTGTGGTAAACAAAGGGACTTTGTTTGGGAGAATGAAAAGTTGGAAATACTGAAAATGGAGAGAAGTTCAGAACAAGGTAAAGAACACTGGTATTATTTGCAACTTCAAGATGTACCTTATTGCATCTGTGCATGGAGCTCACTTGCAAAGATGAATTCAGGCCACAGAAGTCCCGACACGAGACCAGTAGGATGAGGACAGAACAGCACCAGCTTAGCGCTATTAAGATTCAAGCGACCTTGGAACAGAGTGAGACGGAGAGAGGTCACCGAGGCACCCCATCTGATCCCAGTAGCAGGCACAGGACAGTGGTATAATCAAAGAAGCAAGTAACAGCCAGCACAAAGGTCAAAAGGAAATAGGTCTTATAGTTAAGACTAACTAAGGGTCAGCGTAGTGGCCCAATTACTCTCCTGACTGGTCCTTGTGCCCTAACAGCTTTCTGTCCCCCAGTGTCGTACGATATTGGAATTAGGATGGATACATCTGTCTGCCCCTAGTGGGGTCTTCTCCAGCCGCCATGAAATTTGATTTCCCAGCCAACAGACTGGAGGGCCGAATTTTCTAAATACGTGAAAGCTCTCCCCTTTAAAAAAGGCCTTGGCTAAGTAAGTTACTCGTCTCGACTAGTCAGTTAGCTTCTTCAAATGAGTCTTACTTCTGCAATGCAGCTAACTAAAATGACTTACCTAACTGCTAGGAAGGGATACTAGTTTTACTAACTTGCTTACTACAGCAGAGCCTAACACTGGAAATCGGCATCTACAGACTTCTACGGGCTGTCTATGAGGACAGGGGAACTCCATTCCTAGGCAAAGGGTACATGGAAAAATGTGTCTTGTTGACATGGTCTACTATCCTACTGCCATGGCACTAAATTAAATGACACTGACCTACCTAAATGCAATTATTTATGGATTACACAATTCTTTACGGAATGTCACACGCAATATTTCCGGACATGAGGAATTGAAGGCTTAATTATGTTAAGCTGTCAGGTGTGTACCAGCTTGGGTATTGGACAGTTTTATGTCGAATTTATTACCAGAGTTAGTACTGCAAGATTGCCTAGGGTGTTAGGTGTTAGTTTACTTGAGCATAGATCACGCAGGAGCTGGGATGGAAGTGGCACTGTGCCAATTATGTGTTAACTGGATCTCTTCTGCCCCTTCTCCTTCCTCTTCAGGTTCTTCCAAGGTTTGGCTATGCCATTCCTAAGAGGTGACAAGGGCACCGACTCTTCAAAAGGCCAGAGGTGCCATCAGGAGCAGAATCAGAGGTAGCCCCAGGAGCTACGGGGAGGCTCCATGCTTTGGCTGTAGTGACAACCATCGTAAGGGTAGAAACAGCTTCTGCATCCTGGCCAGACAGTTCCTGGCTGACCAGAGAAGTTGTAGCGTTAAGGTCTGCCAGAGGTTCATCCTCGGCAGACGAAGGTGATTGTGAAGAAGAATTGTCTGGGGCCAGAGACTCACAATTGGCAAGGATCAATTCCGTGAGGTTAGGAGGATCTCCCGTAGGAGGACCCATGACATGATTCGGAGCTGACACTGGCACTGACTTGGGGCCAGGCACAGAGGTTAAGGTTAGTGGAGGCTCAATGTCCGAGATAGACGGAGCTTGGCACTGCTCAGGGCTCTCAAGTGGCACTGGCAAAGATTTGGAGTCAGGCTTGCCTGATGAGTGACCTGGGGTGCAAAACCCCTCGGTGTACCTGAGGTAGCGTGAGACAGAGATTCCTGTCTCAGGTGGAGGACAGAGCCTCTTGGAAGTGTTCTGGTTGTGGTGCCCGCTGCATTTTGCTTGCTAGGGCACCCCAACCAATTCGGGGAGTGCCCTGTTACGTTACAGGTCTTGCAGTGGTACTTGGTTCTGGCAATTTCCTTTCGTGGTGAGGAGGAAACTTTTGGCAGCTGTCCTTCTGTGAGGAGTGAGGACAGGGCCTGGAGTTGCATGGAGAATGCCCCTTCCGTCGACTGCTTTGGTGAGCGGAAGGTAGGGCTGACAGTGGCATGCCTGTCACAGTGGCGGTGTCCCTGTCAAGTGATTCTGGAGGTAAGGCCTCCCTGGTGGAGGTAACTAGGCAACAGAGTGGCATAGGGAAAGGACATCCCCAGAGGAGGTCTCGTCCCGACAGGAACTCCACTCCGTGCCTGATTTTGCTCACCACACCAATGTGGTGAGGTTGCGTGCCTCAAGGGGTTGTCACCTGAAGCTCGACTGTGGGAATGGTCTTGGTCTGCTCCTCTATCCAAGTCATTGTCCACCTGGTCTTTTCATCTACAGTGGCACTGGCTGGCACTCAGGCCCGGTCAATCAGGCATATATCTGAGCTAGTGTCTACTGCAACTGGCAGGTTCACTGGTAGGCTAGAGCCATCCCGGGGTGCCACTGGGACGGACTGAGTCCACGTCCGCTCAGGGTGAGACATACCTGGTGGCACAGCCATGGAGGTCGTGGCACTGATCAGGTTTACGTGCTTGGTAGAGTGGATATGTTTAGAACAACCTGGATATCCGGTATAGTGCCCTGCAGTTCCACAGTCCCTGCAGGGGCCTCTTGAATGAGCTGATTTCCCTATGGTGACTGTTGGTGGAGAAGATTGAGTGGTTGTGGATGGAGAGGAGTCCTTGGAGTCCTTTTGAGGGTACTGCTGGTTAATTCCTTTTTTAACGCGGCACTCAAATTCGGGATGACCAACTCTCTTGCAGGAGTTGCATGTTGGAGGTTCGAGCGTGCTGATCCAGAGAGATGGCTAGGTGGCACTATGTGCCAGTGAGATGTGCTGTGAGACTGGTTAAAGGCCTCCCAGTCGTCAGCCATACGACAAGCTTCTGCGAGGGTTTTAGGTTGCTTGTCGTTGAGGTGCAAGATGAGTGGTCCAGGAACACATTGGTAGACGTCTTCCAGCATGATCTGGTTGAACAAGTCCTGGAACTCTGTGCACGCAATGGCATGGAGCCAGCATTGCCCTGATTGGGTCTTATGATAGACCCATTCAGCCCAGGCCCAACCAACTTCCTTGGTGTGACCTCTAAAATGCAGTCTCCATCCCTCTGGGGTGATTTTGTACGATTTGATGAACGTCTACCGTGGTCCCTCTCGTACCCTTGTCCAGCGACTGGAGGGTGGTTTTGGCTTTGCTGTCCATGTGCTTGGCAAGCAGTGCAGCCCTCTCCATCTCGGTGGTGGAGTAGTTCTCAAAAAGTGCTTCTACTTCTCCAACCATGCTCGGGCTCATTCTCCGTCCATTTAGGAATCAGAGCATTAATGTTAGATAATGGAGCATTAGGTGCAGCATGTGTGGGGTTGGAGGCTTGTTGGGCAGCTAGAGCTTCGGCACTTTTCTTTCGAGCCTTCTCCAGCTCAAGCTCCTTGTCCTTGAGAGCTAGGTGTCTTGCTGCCTTAGCTTCTCCATACTTCCTCTGATCTTCTCTTTCTGCTCTTTCCTGCTGGAGTATGTCATCCAACTGTTCTTTCACCCACTGGGTGAGTTCCTGTCCCGTGTAACCTGCGTCCTTGCCCATGTTCATGAGGGCTTGGCGCTGTTCTAATTAACATGGTTCAAGTCTTAGGACGTCTAGAGAAAATAGTTTGTGACAGACGGGAAGTGTCCCGTAACTTGGTGGTACTTTATTGGAGTGGCACCTTCTCAGTAAGGTGGCACTGTGGCTTAGTGTGCCATGCAGAAGTCACACTGATGGAGCAATCCTAAAGGAGCTATGATCCTTTTGGGTGGATATGCTGATGAAGTGGAGTGATCCTGAAGGAGCAAAGGTCCTTATGGGCAGATACACTGCCGTTGGCACTCTGTATCTCAGGTACAGGTGCAGTAGCTTATGATGTCAAGACTATGTCTTGGTGGCACTAGGGTGCTGGTGTTCTGGGGAACAACACTAAGAGGCAGCACAACCAAATTGCACTGAAGGAAATGGCACTGTGCCGAGGCAGAGCGTGAGTAATGAGTGAAAGGGAAAGCGAATGGTAAACGCTTCAGTAACCTAGTCATTGGCATTGCCTCAGATTAGGGGCACTGTGGTCGTGGGCAGCTAGTTCTAAGAACTAGTAGCTGCTCCCTGACATGAGGAAAGGAAGTCTACTCCCTGACATGAGGAAAAAAAGGTTTTGGGAGTTGCACCCAGTGTGCAATTTGGTACTTGTGGTGTAAGCAAGTCTTAGCTAATGAAAACCCACTCATGCATGACAGTTAGTAACTGTTATTAAATGGTTGTACGTTCTTTCTTTGAAACACACGAGAGCTCACTCTGCTGGCTGAAGAACTTAATACGAAAACAGATATTGGAAACAATTACTATGAACACT
>NC_089777.1:40799838-40804838 GCF_040412425.1 Macrobrachium rosenbergii | reverse complement strand
ATAAAAAAAAAAAATTAAAATATTCATCTGTTAAAAATAAATGGGGTTTCATTCCTTTGAAATTACCAGAAAATTGCTAATTCACTATGGATTAAAAAATGACAGGACTGTGTGTCTGTCAGATGTATATAAAATTTAAATGATTCCAAGCTATGAGAAATGAGATGAAAGGTCAAAACCGACGTGCAGAAAATATGATAACAAGGAGATTCCGTTACGTCTCGTAAACAAATTAAGATCTTCAATTATTCATTGACCCAGGAGAGTAAAGAATGAGGAATGCTCATTAGTGATGACTAGGATTAATAGTAAAACTCGTAAACAGTAAAAAAAAATATCTATGTACAAAACCGACATCTCGGGAATCCTTAGATAGTTGTGGGTGAGGATTCCAGGAATCTTCAGCTTGTTTGGATATGTTTGGAGAAGTGCTGTGGCCATTCCTCGCATTTTCCACTCGTGTTTTGATTTAACGAAATGGCGGGACATGTCACCAGTCTTGGGTTTCACCTTTGGTCTTGAATGAACAAATAAATAAACATATAGATAAATAAATAAATAAATTATTCAATAAATTAATACTGCCTTGTGGATATAAAAATCTTGATAAAATTTACTCCAAATGGAGATATTCATGAACTGGATACCAGTTGCAATGAAACAGGATCGAAATCCAAATCCAGATATTCAAGAGGTAATCAAGATAGGATGCAGGTATCCACGAGCCTATCAACTGAGGATCCTGATAATGATATCCATGACAGCAAATCAAGATGTGGATAACGATGTGAATGAGTCTGGATTTAGGTATTAATACAAGTAACCATGAACAAGGATTGAGATCATCATACGGATATCCATGAGTCTGGCTCTAGATATCATTACATACATCCATGAGAAGGGCGAAATTTTGATGCTAATGCCCATGCAGCTACCTTTATATATATCTCGATATCCCTTAGCCTAGTCGTGGATTCGGATAATATCCATGAGTACAGATCTTTATGTGGATTACATGTATCCAAGAGGCTACAACTGGATCAGAGTAAAGCTAGCTATGACTCTGGATCTGCTTTAGATTAGATATCTAGAGCCTAGATTCGGACATGGGAAGCACCTGGCCATACGTTACCTAACTTAGCATTCGTCGCTTTCTTTGGTCCCGAACATCTGGATGTAAACAGACTTCACCCCAGTGACTAACTTAAGCTACCCTTATTTAACCTGACGTACGTTATTGGAGGGTATCATTCCAGAAATCGGTACCTAAAAGGAACCTTTGCCCAACTTCCAAAATAGGAAAGGTCTTACTTCAGCCAAAAACCGGCTCCATTAGATTCTGGATTCAGTCCCATTCTGGTGAAAGGTACAAAATATGACCAGTTTTTATATTATTGCATTTTGACACAAGCGGTCCTTTTTCTTCTCATTGTTCGACAGGAAACACAAAATAAGAGCTACTGGAAAATCTGTTGACAACAATTAAGGCCGCTGCACTTTAAAGAAACACCCGATCACAAGCAAGTTAGTATAACGATCTTAAATGAGATCATGCGTTGAGTAAGGAATGATAGAGAACGGAATAAAGTAATTCAAGACTCACGAATGATAATAATAATGATTATAATTATAATAATTTAAATTTTTATTGTTATTAATTCCTCGGCTGTTCAATATAAAATGAGACATTCTCTTTCTCATAAGGTAAAGAGGTTAAACCAAAATTTTGTGAATTATCTGTATCTATATTTTACCATTTTTTTACCTGTTTTTAGAAGAATCGTCTCTCAAATAATCTAAAATAATTTTTCAAGCCTTCTAAATGTATTCTATTTATATTTCTAAATAATTTTTAGGGTTTACAGATTTTTCCACATAATTTTCTACGACTTGCAGGTATTTTCCAGATATTTTCGAAGTCCTGAAAATTCCATCTTGGTTTTAGTAGCGCATTTCTCGCGCACTTGGCAAAGATGGCATTTTATAAATGACACTTAACTACCAAACCTGATTCCCGTTCATAAAATTCCCTCGTTCCTCGAGTGCTTGGCAAACCTCTGTCATGCTGCACACAACGAACTCGTCAATTAGTACACTGAAAGTAAAAGGTGAATAATTAACGGATTAAACTTGAGAGAAAAAGACTATTTACGTCTTCATGAACTTTCCTTAAATTAACCGAAAAAAATGAAGGTATTCAGCGAAATTTGCCATATTTGGATATATTTGGGATTTTCCAAAAATCTTTGATTATACGTTTAATCATTGTTATCCCCGGTACATTGGATTAAATTTTAATGTCAACGTGTTGCTCAAAGGCGAACAGCCATAGAGGAAACCACGCTGGAGAAATTTCATCAGACCACAAAAATTTCCAAAGAAAATTAATGAAAGAAGTCTTTGTGAAAACTGCTTTTTTTCTTCTCTGAGCACGGGGAGGTACTGCTTTCAAAAATCATGCCCCATACAATGGGGAAAAAATCTGTTTCCCACAAGTTCCGAACAATTTAATAAAAATGGGGACTTCACAAAGTCAGCTGTGTAAATGAGCGCTTTCCAAGTATCTTTTCCTCTGTTCTTTTTCCTCCTTTTCCTTCTTCTCTGTATGGAAGTGTTTGACGAATGTTCACCAGTCGAGAACCAGTAATCGAAAGGCTCTTTGAAACGAGACTAAGAGAAGAGCCAAAAGGCCTGACGGGGGTGTCGTCGGCTGGATCTCCTTTACGAGCGAACCTCCCACCTTCAGTGCTGCGGGAGGTCCAATAAAGATCATTAAACTTGCCCGTTTAACAGACATTATTACCGTAGAATCCACAGAATCATTTCGTCCAGCAATGAGGGAACAAAGACCAACCATATGAGCTTTTTTCCTGTTCCGTTTTTTCTTTTTTTCTGGTGAAAATGCCCCACATGCCCAGGGATATGAAGACATTCAAAAGCGACCCTATCCCCATATACTTGGTTTTTCTTTTTTCTTCTTTTCGGGTGAAAATACGACATACCCAGAGCATAATATGAAGATATTCAAAGGCGCGTGTTTCTGATACTGGCCGAGCAAGAAAGAACGAGGTTTATTAACTTTTTCCTCCCGCTCGGGCTTGAGGACTGTGGGTGGTGACAGTAACGGGCGCCATTAACTCGTATCCTGGGCCGTCATCCGAAACCGATTATGAGTAAAATATCACTAGTGATATTTCTTACGTCGTTTCTTACTAGATTTTCTAATGGGTAATGGCCGGGTAGATGGGGGGACGTGCAAGCAAGAAATAATTAAATTCGCTGGAAGTTTTCGTTATGCAAACCGGAGAGAAGCGATTTTAGCTTCATTATGGATCAATGTTGGCCAGGAATAGAAGGAAATGCTCTAGAAAGCCACTAGAAAGGAATTTACAACAAAGTTTACAAAAGCGGAGAGATCATTAATTTTTATCTTCATAAATGGGCATTCTAATTGTAAATTCTGTGGTTTTGTCTTATTTAGTCAGAGTAATCGTTATACGATGTACGAGTGATGGAAGAGTATGTACAAATCAATTGTTCAGATACGGGATGGAATGCCTTTCTAAAAAGAATGGAATAGGTGTTAGTGGCCGTTGAATCGAAGTCGTATTTCCTGGAACCAACCGGAGGGAATGCTACTCTTCTAAGAGGAAGAAACGAAATTGCTCTAAACAGCCATTATAAAATATCTGGTTATTCTCATCAGAAAAGCGATTTCATCTTCAGTTTGTATCAGTCTTGCTTTGAAAAAGGAAAAAAAAAATTATTCGAGAGGACATGAGCATGAGGTTTGGCGGTCTTTGAAACTACGCTAGATTTTTTTAAAACAAAGCATTTGGTCAAAAAGTTAAGTCAAGTATAGCTTAGTTTAACCAGACCACTGAGCTCTCCTAGGGCTGGCCCGAAGGATTAGATTTATTTTACGTGGCTAAGAACCAATTGGTTACCTAGCAGCGGGACCTACAACTTATTGTGGAATCCGAACCACATTATAACGAGAAATGAATTTCTATCACTAGAAATAAATTTCTCTAATTCTTCATTGGCCAGACGGAGAATCGAACGCGGGCCCAGCAGAGTGCTAGCCAAGAACGGTACCAACCCGTCCAATGAAGAACTAGCATTTGGTCAAGTTATCATAGTTTCGCTAACCTAGAACTGTGGTTAGAAAGGGAAAGAACTAAACAAGGACATGAAAAATGGCAATGATAAGAGAAAACTAGTGTCCTTATCAATCCCAGGCTCGAAGAAAATAATAAATAAAACAACAAATGGACAGATGGTTGTTAGCGCGCAAAGGCGAAAGAAGATTTTGTTTTCATTTCTAATAGTTAACAGAGGCAGAGGAGGGAAAGAATGTCCAGGCCGCTCCACGAGAATGCTTGGATGTATTTGAAGGGCGAATCAGATTTCTTTGTGCAGAGAAGAAAGACGATTTTGACATTATCTTTTAATCGGTAGGAGTGATCCATTTTAGATCGGGTATGTATGAGCTTTCTTAGATCCAGATGTATCTCTTAATGAGCCTGTTGAGATCCGAATGCTAGTTTTCACGAGATTGTATTTGTTGAGATGCCTGTATTCGTGAGCATGGCTAGATCAGATGCCTGTTTACATTGCGATGCCTGAATTAATGAACTTGTTTAGATTCAGGTGCCACTACTCATGAACTTATTCTAATCTGGATGCTGATATCTTATGAACCTGTTGAGTTCCAGAAGCTGGTATTCATGAGTCTGTTCAGATCTGAATTCCAGTATTCATGAACATGTTTAGATCCAGATACGTATAATTACTGGAATGTTTAGATCCAGATGGTAGTATTCTTGAGCCTGTTTAGGGTTAAATGCTAGTATTCCCTATCATGTTTATACGCCAGAATTCATGAATATGTTTAGGTCCAGATGGTAATAATGATCTTGTTCAGGTCAGGTTGGAGATACAGATGTTAGCGTTTTTGAGTCTTTTTTAGACTGGATGCTTTTTCCAAAATGGTTAAA
>NC_089777.1:40789838-40794838 GCF_040412425.1 Macrobrachium rosenbergii | reverse complement strand
TCAAGCGGCTCAGAAAACTTTAGATAAAGGAATGAATAAGGTAGAGGGGAAAGGGTCCTCAAAGCCCCTCTATCTCTGTTTTGCAGAGATACAGAAAAAAAAAAAAAGAATAAGCGGGGAAAAAGGGTTCTTGAAAACCCTTTGTTAATATTCAGGGTGGAAGTGAATGCGGAATTTGCAGAACAGAGACTGGTCAAGGGAGAACGTTGTCAAGTTCGGTGAGACTTCTTGTACTGCTGCATTCATGGCGAATTAGCAGGCGTTCTTTTTTCATTGACGCAATTTTTTTTCCACTTTATTAAAATGCACAGAGGAACGCACTGGGCAACCCAGTTCCCATAGCCATCGCATGTCCAAAGAAGAAAAGAAACGTGAAGGGAAAAGAAGATAAGAAACGTAAAGGGAAAAGAAGATAAGAAACGTAAAGGGAAAAGAAGATAAGAAACTTAAAGGGAAAAGAAGATAAGAAACGTAAAGGGAAGAAGGTAAGAGTAAGCTATGTAGCTTAACCTCTTCAAGAATGAAGTAAAAGAGTTCCAAAGTTAGGCAGTAAATGAGGGAAGATGTGGCCTAATGTGAGACTGCGTCAGGGAGAAAACGCTCCTTTTCTCATTTTCATTGTACTTGGGATAGTTATGGGTGCTAGGTTGCCTGTAGCGACGGTCTACTGTATGTATGTAAATAAGATGCAAAAAATTAGTTTCAGTGGGTGCAGTGCGACGTCCCATTTGCTTAGATTTCAATAAAGCAAGATGACTTTCGGTTAAACTGCACCATGTTCTTTTTCTAGCAAGCTACGTGCTTTACAATTCAGTCAATTCCTCACTGGTACAGGAAGCGATATGTCACCGGATGGCATGTATTCTTTTAAGTGTAAATTAACCCGACTCCAAAAGTCCCAGTAATACCAAGAAGCGCAGGCAAAAGGTGTCTTCTCAGAGAGTGTTAGGAACGATCAAAAGGGGAAATTACGGCGTTCTTATTAGGAGGAGTGGTCCCAGACTGTTATTTCTCCGATTTTTAGCAAGTAATTAGATGTGTGGTTACTTTGCTTAGGCCAACAAAGGCATAGTGCTATGTAACGGAACGTCTCCGGCTCATATATATATATATATATATATATATATATATATATATATATATATATATATATATATATATATATATATATATATATATATATACATATATTATACATACATAGAGAGAGAGAGAGAGAGAGAGAGAGAGAGAGAGAGAGTGGTGATTGTGTGTAGAAATACTAGTTACTTTTTAGTTTATATATATATATATATATATATATATATATATATATATATATATATATATATATATATATATATATATATATATATATATATATATATCAGCAATAAGTCACCAAACTGCACGTGACAAATATATACGTAGACGACCACATGAAAGGTGAAAATTAAAGACCAGGTACCAAGCGCTTTCGTGTATTGCGTACACTTCTTCGGGGTACAAAGTAAAATAAATAAAGATAGACATAAACAAGAAAACTTCACAAAACAAAGATCAAAGCCACTAACAAAGCCACTATGAATGATTTTAACCATTGTATAGACTGGAAAAATTCATCTGAGATAATTTTTTGTAACCACATTGTTAAGAGAAATATAATTGAATCTGCCTTTATTAAGCATTTTAACAATCAACTTATGAATATTAGTTCGGGTCTTTTTAAATTAGATAGTTACCTTGTTCATAAAATTGTAGGAAGTACAATGTTACCTTTTAGCAATAGCCTGTTCTAACTGTAGTTTCAGTTCTTAAGTATTTTTAAAGTATTTTTTGTTTGGTATGTGACAATTTGACTTCAAACTAGTGATTGCATTCAGTAATGATGTTTAGCTTGTTAGTGGCTTTGATCTTTGTTTTGTGAAGTTTTCTTGTTTATGTCTATCTTTATTTATTTTACTTTGTACCCCGAAGAAGTGTATTGGTACCTGGTCTTTAATTTTCACCTTTCATGTGGTCGTCTATATATATATATATATATATATATATATATATATATATATATATATATATATATATATATATATATATATATATATATATATATATATATATATATATATATATATATATATATATATATATATATATATATATATATATATATATTATTCAGGAGAAGAACCCTGTTCATATGGAACAAGCCCACAGGTGCCATTGACTTGAAATTCAAGCTTCCAAAGAATATGGTGTTCATTCGAAAGACGTCACAGAAGGTAACAGGAAATACAGAAAGAAGAGATCAGTTATTAGAAAAGAAAAAATATGTGAACAAATCAATAAATATATATATATATATATATATATATATATGTATACACATATATATTCAATTTTAAAAATCATTAGGCTACGGATGTTGTTAGATATCCATTTCGCTCTGCCTTGGAAGTAACACCAAAGGGAATTATAATTGGTAAGTAATTCGTCACCTGGGAGATTCAAACTCCTGACAGTGGCAACTTCCAACTTCAGGACAAGTATTTTTACCACTGAGGAGTCTAGAGCAAGGGGAATTATAACTGATAAGTGATTTGTCGCCTATGAGATATGAACTCCCGACAGTGACGACCTTCGACTTCAGTGAAGAGTATTTTTACCACTGGGCCGTCAAGGGAGGTACAAGTTGATGCCAACTCTGCCTTACATGTTACCATCGAATGCAGGTTTTAGTACTTTGAATCGAACGTACCAATCGGCCGTCAAGGTGGGGTGTGTTAATATCAATTCCAAGTACAAACACCTGGATTCAACGGCATATGTACGGTAGAGTCAGTATGAGCTTATGCCTTCTTTGACAACACAAAAATACTCTTCACTGAAGTCGGAGGTTTCACTGCCGGGATGTTCATATCCCCCAGGTGACGAATTACCTATCAATTATAATTTCCCTTCGGTGTCATTTCCAGGTCTAGCTTGATGTTTGTGAATATAATAAATGTTATGGTGATGTGATGAATATTCATTATATATATATATATATATATATATATATATATATATATATATATATTTTATATTCATATATATATATATATATATATATATTTTATATTTATATATATATATATATATATATATATATATATATATATATAAAACTATATATAATATATATATATATATATATTATATATATATATATATATATATATATATATATATATATATATATATATATATATATATATATATATATATATATATATATATATATATATATATATATATATATATATATATATATATATCACACAGGTATATATATATATTAGTGTTTATATTTTTCGTTTCCATTTGTTTCTTTTAAATATTTATATACTTGAATAATGGCTCTGGTGACCGTGTGCGTATCCAGTTAATGTACCATCGTTTCTGTGTATGTGTATTGATTTTATGTGATAAACTGCAGGGTTGATTACAGTTTTGCGTTTCTTTTGAAAAATTCTGTTGTTGCTAAATAACACTGAATGGCAAATTTGTTGCTGCTAATCACACTTAAAAGATGAAGATCATTAAAAGAATATCTGCTTAGATTTCTTGCCATCGCCAGATGAGAGCTGGAAGCTACTTAAAGTTTTGTTCAAATGATTTTAAGAAAGCCTGTGAGTCTGAACTGAATTGAATTGAATATAGAATTTGGGCCAAAGGCCAAGCACTCGGGACCTGTGAGGTCATTCAACGCTGAAACGGAAACTGACAGTAAAAGGTTTGAAAGGTGTAACGGGAAGAAACCCAGCAGTTGCACTAGAATCAATTTTTAAGAGAGGGTGGAAAGTATAAGATGGAAGAAAGAGAATATGAAAGGGGGTACAGTAAAAAGAACGAAAGGGGTTGCAGTTTAGAGCTGAAGGCACGCTGCAAAGAACCTTGAAGTAGTGCCTACAGTGCACCGCGTGAGGTGCACTGACGTCACTACCCTCCTACCGGGAAAGCTTGCGAGATACAGACATCAAAATCCATAGTTGTGGAGTGTCCGTCAAAAGGCAGGTAATTGTAACGGAATAAAAACCCTTCTGGCTGTCTCTATCAGAACTGAATCACCTTTGGATTTTCATCCTCTCTTCGCTTGGATGCTTTAAAAGGACTGAAGCGCAATTAGGACAGAAAAGAAAGGAAGAGAAAATCGAGGGACATGATCCAAGCGCCTTAAGTAGAAGCTGGGTACATTTCAGAAAACAGTATTTGAAGAGCGGGAAATTTGTTTGATATAATGGAAAGGTCGCGGAGAGTTGTTTATGGTTATGAATTTTAGAGAAAATATGACCGTTGGTCTCAGATTTCGCAAAATCCCAAAGGCTGCAATGAGCACGACATGAAACGCCTTTGGTGAATGATACAGCATCACGGTTTTCAGTAAAGAATAACAAAGGTGTGATGTGTGATCTACGTTAATGCAAAATTTAGGACTGAGAAGGCACAGAGCCTAGGGCCGGCGAATTTTGGGAACAGAGCGTCAGAGAAGGCTCTTTTCATTTAAAGAAGAAAGCTGGGGAAGGTGCCATAAGGAAGGGTAAAATACACTGCGTAAGTTGTACGCATGCCTTGAGCAGGAATGGTCGATGAAGACGATGGCAGGTAACCTCTGTAGATTCTACATGCTCTGGATATTGGAGATCCAGATAATTGCTGAAATGCAATGGATCAAAACTTAGCGACGTGAAGGGGTCTACGTGGGTGACAAGATGGTCGGAAACCAGTAAAATGAACGAGCAATATAAAGTTAGGCATATACAGATACGATAAAAATGTAATTACTAACTTCTTGAATTGGAGCAAAGGGAATTTAGATGTGCAGTTACTGACAATGGAAATAGAGAAAACTTCGACAAGTTTAAAATCTTTAAAATCTATTAACATCCCATCTTGAATATAATCTATTTGTACTGCTTAAAAATAGTTTTAGTGAAATTGTCGTCATTGCGTCAAATCGAGTGAAATTAAATAGGTTTTTATGC
>NC_089777.1:40769838-40787338 GCF_040412425.1 Macrobrachium rosenbergii | reverse complement strand
GATATTTTTAGGCGTTCTTTCTAAGAGGGAGTTGAGGGGTTATTTGCCTAAGTAAAGTCATAGCTATTTGATTCTGGACGCAATTTTATTTTCGCTTTAATCAATTACGCAGTCTATTGACTCCTAGAATGATCGGGGTCCATTACCCGCTCACACAAGGCGCCTGTGGTCCATCACGAGTTTCTCTGCATTGACTGCTGGAATGAGGTTCTGGGCTACTTACGCACACCTGCGTAGTCACAGGAGTGTTCCAGTGTCATATAGCTTTAGTAGTGGTCACCCATACATGTACCGGCCGAACCCGATTATAGTTCATCCTTCATAAGGCCCACTGTATTCTAGACATGTTACTGATGGCATTCATTTGTGTTTTACTCATAATTATACGACAGTTTTGCTCCTCAGAATTTTGGCCTTCAGCGATTTATTGAATTCAAGAAAATACAATTAATTGTAAAATACGGTTAGCGGAAAATTAATATTGTATTGGAAAGTTAATTACACAATAACAGAAAATATACAGAATTATATGAGAACTAAGATTAAATGTAAATAATTAGATATGAATATTGCAAAATTATTATTGAAATTTGCTGTATCGACAAAAATACTAGGGTTCGATTCCCTGGGTAGGTGGGGTATTTTAGCATGTTCCTGTAATGCCTACTGTGTCTCGTTGACCTAAGTGCAAAAATTTAGAAAAAATCCTCGTTAACTTTCGATAAAAATATATTGGCGACAGTATAGAAAATACCTGAACTGTTATTAAGCAAGTAGTTATAAAAGTTCCTCAATATATTATGCTCTTCTTAAAATAATAACAAAAAACTGTCCGCTTTTTAGTGTAAATCTTACAATATAACATCACTGTAATGACAAGTTCCATTAATATTAATTACTTTACTGTTTATTTGATTCTTTGAGAAACAATTGAACTTATTGTGGAATGTGATGCTACACTTATGGAGTCTTTTTTCAGACTTTTTGCAATTCAGGCGTGTGCTTTTCTTACAGACTTAGCACCTACCTTGAGAGTATTTCTCAAGAAAGTGATTTATCTTATCATACCGTAGTGACCTTGGCCCTCCTTGTCTGTGCCTGGTGTTTGGATTTTTACCAGCGTGCGGGCTATTTCGCGTCTGAAGTCCTTGTGGGTTACGCGAGAGCCAGGATTCACGTGCTGATAGAATCTGTAGCAGGCTACAGTGGAGAGATTCAGCAGTTGTGAGTACATATTCCACCGCCATTTCTTTGATCGCAGCCTTGGCCTGTAGGTTGGCAACATTTTATCGCATACATCTACCCCACCCATTCCTTTATTATACATACTTAATAGATATGGCTGTTCCACTGTCCTTTTTCCTTCATTCTTCACCCATCTATTAACTTTCCGAATGGGACTGACTCCATAGTAGTTACTGGCAACTGTACCAATACTGTTATCATTCCATCTTGCACAGAAGACCGTATCATCTGATCTGTAGTCGTAAGAACTTCTCTTTTTTTCTCAATTCCCTTCTTTGGCAAAAGAGGACATTTTCCTGCACGGTTTTCTCCGATTGTTCCACAAGCACGGAAGCCTTGTTTTGTAAGATGAACCATCAATGAATAACTGGTGAAAAAGTTGTTAAAAATATGACGTGCGAATCCTTATTTATTATTGGCTGCAACATGTCCTTAACAACTTGAGATCCAGGTGGCAGCTTCCTGCTTTCATCCTTACCACAGTAAACTGAGCAATTATATGGAGAGCCATCAGCACTGCACATCATCTATATCTTACAACCAAATCTGGCAGGTTTATTTCGTATGAACTGCTTAGCGCTATGATGTCCATGATAAGGGATCATTGATTCATCAGTGCTCAGAAATTCATAAAAAATACCTGTTTTTTGACATTTCTCTGAGCATATCAAACAGGGGTAAAATCTTTATATTTTTTATTTTGCCAGATTATTGTTATCTGCAACATGAAAATACTTCTTGATGGATTTCAACTTTTCCCTGCTCATAGTGTTAGGAAATATCGGTATAGCTAAGTCATCACTTGTCGACCAATAGTCAGTCTCAGAGGGCACACTGTGATATCCACTTCTCAGAACTAATCCCAAAAACTTTGTCATACCTTTCTCATCAATAGAGAAATCCTTGTCGTTTTTATCTCGCTGAGCGTACAAATTCGTTTGTGCGTTTAGGTGACTAATAATCTCATCCGGGAAGAACAGCTTATATATCTCAAACATTCCTTTTCCTAAATGAGCTTCACAGTCACCTGCCGGAACTGAGTGTAGATCAAATGATAGATTTTCCCTTTTGCGCCATCTTCCTTTTTCTCTAAAGTTTTCGACCTCTTCGTCTTCATTTTCACGAACTTCAAGCTCTCCACTAATCTCATCAGGCATGCTTTCTCTATCAAGAGCATCATTCTTTTTCTTCATCACTATCAGCAGGCTGAACGCCAGTAGAAGGAGGTAGAATGACGATATCATTATCTTCAGAATTTGATTGAGTAAATACTTCAACAAGTTATGTATACCTTAGTTTTACCAGACCACTGAGCTGATTGACAGCTCTCCTAGGGCTGGCTCGAAGGATTAGACTTATTTTGCGTGGCTAAGAACCAGTTGGTTACTGAGCAACGGGACCTACAGCTTATTTTGGAATCCGAACCACATTATAGCGAGAAATGAATTTATATCACCACAAATAAATTCCTCTAACACTTCATCAGCCGGCCGGAGACTCGAACTCGGGCCTAGCGAGTGCTAGTCCACAGCTCTACCGACTCGTCCAACGAACTACTTCAACAGCATCACGTAGGAATCGATCGTGCATTCGAGGGGTATTTGCCCTGAAAAAAAAAAGAGTAAATATATTAGAAAACATTCAGATTATTACATAAAACAGCTCAGGAATAATTTATGAACCTTATGTTTTTCCAGGAAGAAGTATGTTGTATCATATAATGGAAATGCGTATGAAGTGCAGATTTATTCATACAGAACATTGTCGTCTGAATGATAAAATATATATAAACAACGTCAAAAACAACGAACGATGATGATGACGATGACGACGACGACAACAACATCATCAACAACAATAAAAACAACAACAACAACAACAACAACAAAAAGATGATGATGATGATGATGATGATCGTGGTGGAAGTGGTTGTCAAAAAAAGATGATGCTGAAATAACACCATATAACGATAAATGATGATGATGATGATGACAACAACAACAATAATAATAATGATGGTGATGATAATGATAATGTGAATAAAAAAATAATAAACACTCGCCCATAAAAACTTTTACTATCCATGGATAGCAGACCTATGATGAAATTCCACTTGTCCTGGTGCTGTCTCAACAGAGACTGGTCTCAAACTGTCTGCTGTGCACACATCACTTTCATGTTTAGTCTACACTCAGAACTAAACTTGTTGTGTCAGTCTCAGCAGAGAGCAGCAAAAGATGTTCATTCAGAATATTGAGTAAATCAGGGTACCCAGCATACCTAAGTGTCCAACGTTCCCATTCTTAAGAACATTTTACAAAAATATTTACTGTGATATTTTTGTCATAATAAAAATCATAATAGATACAATATATTATCGAAGAATTTTTTCTTATTAAAATAAAATGGTTATTTCGGGTCCTAATTTTCAATAAAACCTGAGAAAACTTAAGTCAAAAATAAAGGAAAAATTTCACAATTTTTTTGTTTCATTATCTGTAATGGCGAATTATATATCCAAAATTATACCTAACATAATAAAATCATTATATTTGAACATATAAAGCTAGGAATGTAAAGCAAAGTCACGTTCCTAAATGGGAACGTTGGACTATAAACGGTTTTAATACCAACATTATTTTATGACATTAATATTAATTCAAATATCACTGTCAATCATATACCGGTTTATGACGGCAAGAAAAGTTAAAGTTTATTGACAACTTTATTGAACCGCATAGAAGAACAATATCATATGGAATGTCAGTAACAGTACTAGTGCCCATATTAGTATAAGTATTTTTGCCCATTTGTTATGAAATTAGTATTCCAAATAAAGGTAAAATATTGATGAACCCATTTTTTGAACAAGGAAATTGTAAAAAATCTTTAGAAACGTCAATGACAGCATTACTATTAATATCATTATATATATTGCAGTTAACCTTCGGGGAACTGATAATATAAAAAGCCTACAAAAAATGATGAACACAATTTTAAAGCGCGCAATTTCAAAATCTCCCTCAGTAAGAGTGAAACTGATGTAGTGTTCATTAACTGATTCAGTGTTCGTTCAAACTAGTACTGATACGATATCAGCATAAATATGACGTATAATTGATTATGAATTTATGAAACTGAAGAGATGAAAGATATGAATTAACAGATTTTCTGAGCCTCGCAATTACAAAATATCCAAAGAAAGAAGCTGACGCCATGTTCGTTGGCAAATTGTCCGGAGCAGTGGAATCAGATTGCGCGACCTGACAATAATGAGCGCACACTTAAATGCATTTAAAAATCAGGCAAATTATGCCTTCCTAGAAGTTAACAAGCTTCAGACCAATTTGGATTTTAAAAAACATTATGAACCGGCTGAAGTTTCGCCATATCCGAAAGGTAAGGTAATTAGACCTGGTAAAAAAAAAGTAAAAGAAAAAGAAGAAAATAATTCTCGATGCGCAAAGGAGTGATCTCGTTGCTGGGTTAACGATTATTTAGGAAGGTATAATTGTTTCTGCCTTCAAAAAGTGTGGTAAAAAACCGGATTATTTTTCTGACAAAATGAGAAGGAATATGTTATTTACCGGTTTTATACCTGAGGGAGTACCCTGGTAGAGTGAGTAGGAAAAGGTGGTTAGAGATGAGTACGGAGGATCGAGGGTGGCTTGGCAGATCGTGTGTGTGTGTGTGTATGAGAGAGAGAGAGAGAGAGAGAGAGAGAGAGAGAGAGAGAGAGAGAGAGAGAGAGAGAGAGAAGGAAGGGGGATACTTCTTATTGATATTTGATGAACTTTTTCAATGATGGTTACCTCGTCGGGGTCCTTCCATTTTGATGGTGTTCCTACAACTCACATCTCTCTCTCTCTCTCTCTCTCTCTCTCTCTCTCTCTCTCTCTCTCTCTCTCACACCTACTACCATTTCAGGGACGGCGAGTCATCGTTTTTCTCAAATATCTTTCAAACTAATTATTTGATCGAAATGGTACTTTGACACAGTGTACAAGACACCTCCCGCTAATTTTTGGTAATATACTGCATTGTCAAATGGTGTTAGTTAAGGCGTTTACTCTTGAATTTTACAGGCAAAGTCGCTTGAGTCAGCAGAACTCATCTACGCAATCGAACGTCCGCTGTCCCCCATAGAAAGGAAAGGTGGGGCGGAGATGGGGAGGCCAGGAAAGTGGGTTGAGAGAGGGATGAGGAGGGAAGGGAGAGGTGGAGGGACGGGATGGGGATAAAGGACGTTCGAATGCAGTTTGGCAATGCTTGGCAACACCATGTAAGTCAAGAGTAAAAGCCTTATCTAAACCCATTTGACAATGCACTATATTACCAAAAATTAGTGGGAGGAGTCTTGTACACTGTGTCAAAGTACCATTTAGATCAAATAATTAGTTTGAGAGATATTTTGAGAAGAACGATGACTCGCGGTCCCTGAAATGGATAGTATCTTCGACCCACAACAGTCGACTACTGAGTACATAATTCACTGCTTAGATCAATATTCGCAAAGAGAATTTTTTGAAGGGTACTTCCGTATCATCTCTCCTCAGATGGATCGGGAATCGAACTGTGTTCATTCAGAGGGGAGAGAGAGAGAGAGAGAGAGAGAGAGAGAGAGAGAGAGAGAGAGAGAGAGAGAACACAAAATGGCAGGTGGAAGAGGAAGGCGAAGAAAGTGAAGATGAAAATGGCAAATCCGTTTACTTTGTTTTTATACAAAAATAGTTTTATCTTCGTGAGAGTAATTAAGAAATACACAAATATATGAATTCATAACAGTATTTGGAGAAATGCTTTTCCTTGCTGTTCTTGCTTATACTCCAGTAATGAAACACACTATTGACAAACCTGGTTAAGCTAGGATACTGTTGAAAATACATCTTACGATTGTGCAATCAGTTGCCAAAAGTGCCTGCACAATGAAGAGAATTCGCCTCTAGAAAAAGCTGGAGAGTAATCACAGAAATTTTAATTGTGGATCAAAAATATAAAACCTTTAATCGCTGTGGATTTAAATGCTAAGTCATATTTTATCTAGTTTCTCTCTCACTTAGTACTCAGGCAACGCCTGTTCATAAAATGATTTTTCACAACTGCCTACAACCATGACTTCAATTCGGCCACCAGTTTGTAATAAAATATTGACTATTTATTGCAGTGTTTGGCGACAGCATGATGAATAACTGAAGTCACCTGTGTGTATTAAGGTGATGTTACACAAGCGCAAACATCAGTGACCTCAGATTGGCCCTCAATGTATAAATATAGCATAAATATATTAATGCAAAATTCGGCTACTTGGTGCTAAATATTGACCACTTGCTACAAAGTACAGGTAGCTTGGTACAAAAGACTAGTTACTTGGTGCAAAATACTGGGTACTTGATGCGAAATTGAGCTTACTGGTGCAAAATAAAGGCTACTTGGTGCAAAATACTTGCTACTTGATGCGGAATTTGGCTTACTGGTGCAAAATAAAGGCTACTTGGTGTAAAATACTGGCTACTTAGTGCGAAATTTGGCTTACTGGTGCAAAATAAAGGCTACTTGGTGCAAAATAGTGGTTACTTGATGCGAAATTTGACTCATTTGTGCAAAACAAAGGCTACCTGTTGCAAATTACTGACTACTTTGGTAAAAATCTTACCAACTGCAACAAAATATGTCAAAATCTTGCCAACTGTAATAAAATATCGGGAACTTGGGCAAAAATACTAACTACTTGGAGCAGACTTTGACAGCAAGATGCCAAGAGATGTAAGCAGACGCGCTCGTGTAACTAACCTTCACTTAGTACTTCAGGCATCAAATTATACGCGAAGTAATCGTGTAAACCCAGCCAAGTACCACTTCATTAAAGGGTGAAAGGTCGGGCCTCCAAGACAAACAAACAAGACAGACCCAAAGAAGGGCCCAAAGAAGTGTCTCAAAACACCTCCAAGACGGTGAAGAGCAAATACGATAAGGAGAGGAGAGGTGGGCGAGGGGGGTCGGGGGTGGGTCTCCACTTCCAGGAGGGAGAGTGTTTTGACAAAGTGCCTCTGCCGGACCACGGGTCGCCTTCTCGCGTTGGGATAATATTTCCACGAGACGCAAGATCGTGAGCAACGCCTTTGTTTGGAAGCAATACGTGTTGGGGGCTTTGTTTACGGAGTAAATAACACTTTCTCTCTCTCTCTCTCTCTCTCTCTCTCTCTCTCTCTCTCTCTCTCTCTCTCTCTCTCTCGAAATCAGGAATCCCTCTTTCATACTTTATCAATCTACTATTTAGGCGCCACCAATCTCTCTCTCTCTCTCTCTCACACACACACACACACCAGATTATTTGCAGTCGAAAATTCATTGTCACTGTATTTTCTCATTTAACATTGCTAACACACACATTCATCTAAGTCTGCCAAATAAGAAAAACAAAACGGAAATGACTTAGTGCAATCAGTTAAAACGTAAATATGAAATTGGAAATAAAAACGAAATTAGTGACAACTGAAATGGCAGAATTTCTCTCTCTCTCTCTCTCTCTCTCTCTCTCTCTCTCTCCCTTCTTCCTTTTTTTTATGGCAGTTTCATATCTTCCGTGCAAACGATAAAATGGAAATAACAATGTTTTTGCAATAACACGCAAGTAGATTTTTTTTTATTTTCATTTTAGCGATGCTGGTTGATCAGTTTGATGATAATTTCTTGTTATCGCGCAACTCTTGAATTGCATTTTCGTTATATTTCATTATAGTATTATTTGTTTTGCTTATGTAAGAGTACATGCTCTTTCGCATCTGTGAATAATCAGATGGTTATATCTTACTGTATTCTCGATAGTTCTTAGGCAAGAGTACATGCTAACTTTGTCTTAGCGTTTAAGACTTGTTTTATTTTAGAATGTATTTTTTATTTCAATAATGAATAGTTAGTGTTCTATTTTGTTATATTATCGATAAGGCATGTTAAATTTATGTTACGGCATAATTCTTGTGTTGTATTTTAATGCTGCATGTTGTTTGGACTTCAGTGCACGCTCATTCCGTACTATCGTATTATTTATATTGCATTTGTTATGTTATAGTTATCAGTAGGACTATAATTATATATATGTATATATAGATATATATATATATATATATATATATATACACATATATATTATATATATCATATATGTATATATAGATATACATATACAAATATATATCTATATATATATATATATATATATATATATATATATATATATATATCTACAGTATATATATATATATATATATATATATATATATATATATATATATATATATATATATATATATATATATATATACACATACACACACACAGGAGGAACAGGATATCCAGAAGAAGTGGTAACAATGTGGACATTATTAATTCTCACTGCCGTACACAGGCACAGCCGAGCTTTCGGGAATTCATAACGTTTCCCATCATCAGGGTCACTTACCTATAGAATTACGTAAAAAATTAAACTAAAAATTATACCGATTGATTAGTTATAAAAAGTATAAAAACAGTCATAATTTATAATACTTTAAATAATAGTATACGATAAGTAAAATAAATAACATTAAAACAAAAAAATTAAATAACTGTAAATCAAAACTGACAAAAAAGCAATAACTAAATAGTAGAAATTATAAACATGACCGAAATCTTCAAATAAAATAATCAAGACAAATACACACATATACACATATATACACACACACACACACACATATATATATATATATATATATATATATATATATATATATATATATATATATATGTGTGTGTGTGTACAATATATATATATATGTGTGTGTGTGTGTGTGTATGTATGTATATGTCTGAAACGTGTGTCATTCCAGCTGATTCATCTTTTTTGGCAATATAATTGAAAAAGAGAAATTCCTTTCACTCATAGCAGCTAATTAAGGTCGACCCAAACCCAACGGGCAAAATAATTTCCGGAATGTCTTGCATTTAGCCACGGAACGATTTTGCAATCGACTGTTTTTCCCTCATTTTGCCTAATTGGGAGTGCATGCCAATTCGCCCATAATTAGCGGTTTTAATGGTGTGTCTTTCTTAATGAAGATATAATTAGGCGCCGTGGTAAGCAGGTGTCTACCTTGTGGAACCGCTGTAAAAAAAAGTGTTTTTGTTTGCAAGTTACGTAAAGAAGAATGTAATAAAATATTCATGAAAAGGGATTTTAATTTACAGCGTAAATGCAAATACATATGGGTGTACACGCACATATACATATATATATATATACTGTATATATAATATATATATACATATATATACATACTGTATAAATATATATACATATATATATATATATATAAATACATATATATATATATATATATATATATATATATATATACATACATACATATATATACATACATACATACATACATACATACATACATACATACATACATACATACATATGTATATCTATCAGCATTGTACTTTTTACTTCCAAATTACTGCACAAGTACAATAATAATGATATTAATCGTCTTTAGGATGAAAAACAGTGTGTATTAAAACATTAATACTGGTATATTTTTCTGTGTGGAACAACGATAGTTCACAAGTAATAAAACTCTACTCTTATACTTGCCTTCTGACACTCTCTTTACACTAATGTCATTTTTGATGGCATGGGGCCACTAGCAATAATGATGATAATGACCGATATGGGTACGTTTCTGTTTATACTGATAGCTGGAGCTAGATAGTATAGTGGAAGATCAAGATCCCCTTATGACAGTTATGAGCCTTTGCTGAATGTCGTAAGTATGTTGATGCGTTAGATTGAATGAGAGGCCTGAGGTGGACCTCTAGTTTTGTTAATAACACCCCAAATGAAATTATATGAAAAGAAGCAAAAAAAAAAAAAGTATCTTCTTGTTACTACCGTATGAATACTTTCACACTGGCTTAAGATTACCTCATGGAGGACCTCCTGTTATATGGTATGCATTTTGACGGAGTAATGAACACACGTGCAGTAGGCTAATTTTTATCTTCTCGCTTTCTCAACCCCAGATCTTTTTCGACGGTGAACTAACAGTAGGCACATAATTTTCTGGTTATGCATTACCACTACGCAAAAAATGTGTATATATATATATATATATATATATATATATATATATATATATATATATATATATATATATATAGAGAGAGAGAGAGAGAGAGAGAGAGAGAGAGAGAGAGAGAGAGAGAGAGACACAAAAGGCTGAAGAAAAATGCTGGAAAAAGAAGCGGGGCAGGAGACAGCTCTTGAGTCGAACGGGAGCTATAGTTATACGCGTGGCTGAGCCCAAGAAACAAGAACACCCAATTAGTTGCCACAGATCTTATCTCGAAAAGGGGGAATATTGGTGGTGGGGGCTAAGTCGACGGGGAGGGGAGAGGAGTGGCAATATGTGACGCCATGACAGAGGTGGGCCTTCGGTTGAAAAGCGTCCTCGAATTTAAATTTTGCCTCCTGCTATTTTATGGGACACCTGTGAGAAACAACGTCAGTGAGGGATGCATGTATAGTACGTGTGCGCATATAGTGACTCACGTTACACGGCTACAAAATACACACTCGCACACACGCAAGTAAACGTTTACATGGTGATAGAAAGTTTGCCACAGAGAGCTTCTGTTTTGTTAATGCAAAGTTTTGAAACCTTTTCAGTATGACAATAATACATGCATCTTCGAGCAAATGTGACTAGATCCTCCAAAATTATAGATATTATTCATGTACTCCTACCGCTTAAGCCAAGTCATAAAGTAGTGATCAAGTTCATGCCCTGTGGTTTCACTGCATATCCTGCCATTATTCATGCTATTAGAACCAAAACCTGCCATTGGTATTTGTATCCTCATTTAGCCTCTTTATACCTACTAGCCCATTTCTCTCCTAGTATGTATGTGTGTGCATTAAAAACTTTTAATAATAATATTGCATCGATTTGTTTAATGTATGCTCTGTCTGTCGTTATGTGCAGATCTTCAAAATGTGCGTGCCTCTGCTCTTTGTTCTGACCTATTTTGTGTACAAGCCAAAGCTCCAGTCAACTAATTTTTTTAAAGGACTGTCTTAAATAATAATCTGTCCTTACCAGAATTTCTCTTTGTCTTGGATACTCACATTATAAAGTAGGCATACATAGACACAGACATATATATATATATATATATATATATATATATATATATATATATATATACATACATATATACATACATACATACATATATACGTACATATATATTTGTATGTGTGCGTGTGTGTGTGTTTGTGTGTGATAATGGTTTCATAACAGTAGAGAAGATGCTAAAAATTTAGATGTAAAATACTAGGTTCCCTGAAAAGGTATTTCATTCCTTTTTGTATTTCAAGTGTTAGAGATGATTTAAAGACTATAATATTCTATTTCATGATTAATTATAAAACCATTTTAAAATATGTACAGTAATCAATTAATCATATACTTTACCTATCAGGATCGATATAACTGTTGATGTGGTGATGGGTAAAACGACTTAAATTTTGTGGTTTATATGTAGTTTTAAAATTACATTTTTGCTTATTAAAAAGTCCTCGTTTTCGATCATTTAACTCATGCTGAGAAATAAACCCCACCCCTGCAGTATTATAGTTGCCAAAAATTTTCATAACTATATTGTATCAGGCATTTATTTCATCATTATTCGCAATCACTGGCAACAGTACTCCATTTATTAGGTGTTCTTTGAACGTCACTTAATATCAGTATCACTGCAAGATTACTGATAAGAAATAGATACCATATTGCATGATTTATTTTGGCATTTATAGAAAAAAATCCGGTGAACTTTTTTTTTTATTAAGATAGTCAGTCTTCATGATATTTAATTCATTTGTTACAAGATACGAAATCAAGAGAGAAATTACGAGAGAGCGATTCATCAACCTATATAAATTTGAGAAAAAAAAAAGAATCGAGGCTTCTGCTTCTATTAACAAATGATTGCGACAGAAATAAACCTCATCACCTTCCATAATTGAAAATAGGGAAATAGTTTGACTAACAATAAGGAAGGTCGGTCAGTGCAGGTCACTGACCCATACTTTATTAGCACGATTGTTATCTGTCTCTAATGCTGATTACAACAGTCTGGATGCCCTGTTAGCCCAACGGGTAGTGCCTCGTTCCGACATGCCCCTTGTGTATCACCCCCCATGCCATACCAATCTCGCTCTCATCAGGCAGATCTCTGTCGCGATACACATCGTGTGCCAGCGCCTCTCCAATTATTCTTACCAGGGATGTAAACTTTAAGTTGAGGTGGAAAACGAATTAACTGGAAATTTGAGTCTGTATGGAGTGATGTAAAAATTTCACCCTGTGTAGAGGGATTTTTAGAAATTTCGATTGAAAGAGTGATTTATTACAATTATCGGTCAAAGTGGAGTGCTCTCATAGAATTTGGGGACAGAAAGGAAGTTGTTGCTTAGCAGTAATTTCTCATAAATCTCCGTCAAAGTGGAGTAAAATCTCAGATATTTTGGTCTAATTGGAGTGATTTCTAGACACTTGTTACAATGTGAGTGATTTCTTACAAATTTCAGTCAGCGGGGAGTAACTTGATGTAAAGTTTTTTCTAACTAGTGTGATTTCTTTGAAATGTTGGCTAGATTAGGAGCGATTTGTTAGAAATTTCGATCAAAGAAGCAGTTATTTACGAATCTTGGTCACGTGGAATAATTTCTTGGAAATTTCTATTAGAGAAGTGATTACTTGCAAAAATCGACGAAAGCGAAGGGATTTCACAGAAATTTCTTCGAAGTAAAATAAATTCTTACAATTCGAAATAATTTTCTAAACATTTCGTTCAGACTAGAATGATATTTTACAAATTTCAGTCAGCTTGGAGTGTTTTCTTGGAAATTTCTTTCAATTTGAATTTCGAAGAAATTTCAATCAAAGTAATTTCATAAATTTTTCTGGAGGCGAAGTAATTGTTTAGGAATTTTGTTCAAAGTTTGGTGATTTCTTGGAAATTTTGGGTAGAACAATGGGATTTCTTAGAAATCCATGACAGTGGAGTGATTTCTTGGAAAAATCAGTCACCATGTAGTCATTTTTTATCAGCTTCGGCAGAGGTGACGTGGTATCAGCGGAAACCAGTAAAATGAGTTTATTTCTCAGAAATTTTGGCCAACGTATAGCGATTCCTTAGAAAGTCAGATCAAAATGGATTCTTACGAAATTCTAAAAAAAAAAAAAAAATCTGGTAAAACGGAGGATTTCTTAGAAATTTCGATCAAAATTTGTCAAAGTTTAGAGACTTCCTACACATTTTGGTCGAAGTTATACGACTTGGAAATGTGGGTCAAAGTGAAATGATATCTTACAAACTGGGGTCAAAGTGAGGAAGGAATTAGTTGTAAATTTGCGTCTAAGTGAAGTAGTAATAAGTTGGGTTTAACTGCTGAAGTGATTTTTCAGAAAATTTGCGTCATTGGGAGAAATTCGTTACCTAGATATTTCTGGTGAAATTGGAGAGGTGCCGTCTTCAAATGATGATTCTCTAAGGAGATGTTCTGCAATGAGTGGCTTATAAGCACGCTTGTGTTAGAGGTAAGATTTTCTCTGTCAGTTGTTTGCATTAAATGTACACTGGTAATAGTGTGAGTGTTCGTGGACTGTCTCTTTTGGTATTCCCTTATAGCTAACTCAACTTATTATTGTTATTATTCATCTTATTCTTCTATATATCGACTTCTGTTTACAATTTTTCTCTCTGTTCAGATAATAATAATAATAATAATAATAATAATAATAATAATAATAATAATAATAATAATAATGCCTATTACGAAAATAAGAAAATTCCTACATCTTTTATCAAATGACCTACAGTCCACAATCCACAAAACACCAACCGTTCCCGTCATTCTGTGTTGTCTCGCGAGCCTCATTATGGCTCACTGCTGCTTGTACCAAAGGGCCATGGTTTGTTGGTATTTTCAATAACTCTCCCCCTTTCTTCCGGGCTTTGGAACGACAAGAAATAATGGATAACGCGTTTATCCTTTCATGGAATTAAATCATCACTGGCTTATCCTCTCTTAATCCTTCTTTTCACTTGAGTATCATCATCATCATCATCATCATCATCATCATCATCATCATCATCATCATCCACACAACACTCGAGAAGGGAAGAGCGGCGGTTCAGTGTGCGTGATCTTTACTACCTGGTTTTATAGCAGCATTATCTCAAAGAAGTTCGATGTGAGATAACTTGGGCAGTTCTCTCCTTGTAAGGGAAATTTATGAGGGTCAGAGTGAATGATTACTCTCTCTCTCTCTCTCTCTCTCTCTCTCTCTCTCTCTCTCTCTCTCTCTCTCTCTCTCTCTCTCATGTAGACTCGTTGTAGTTCCAGTGATCAGTTATTGGTTTTGAGGCAATCAGTGCACATGCCTGCTACAGTGGACACATACACACACTATCTATCTATCTATCTATCTATCTATCTATCTATCTATCTATCTATCTATCTATCTATCTATATATATATATATATATATATATATATATATATATATATATATATATATATATGTGTGTGTGTGTGTGTGTGTGTGTGTGTGTGTATATAATATATAGTGTGTTGTCTCCCAAGATATGTAGATTCTATAGATTTTTATGTCGATGTAGTATCTTTGCGGATGAGCGCAAGCTTAGTAATACAGTGCCTGTTTCAAAGAGTGGCATATTTATAGACTGCAGTAATTACAAGGCAATCTCTATTCTCCCTGTGCTCTCCAAAGTTGCTGAAAAACTTATTTTTAAGCCTCTATATAGATATGTCGAATCTAAAGGATTGTTAGCTGATAGTAAATATGCATATAGGAAGGAATTAAGTACCTACGATGCTCTTTTAGACTTGACATGTCATTTGCAAGGGAACCTTGATAAGGTTTTTGAGTACAAAGTAATTCAAGTAGACTTTAGTTCTGCTTTCGATTTAGTAAATCATAGTTCACTTATTTATAAACTTCAGAATCTTGGAGTAGGTGGATATGTTTTAGGATTACTTCAAGATTTCCTTACAGGTAGGCAGCAGAGAGTTGCTGTGGACGGGATCTTTAGTGAACCAAGACCTATTTTGTCTGGAGTTCCACAGGGTAGTGTTCTTGGTCCAGTGTTAATTTTAGTGTATACAGGTGATATGGTTGTTGGCCTGGAAAACAAGATTGTTCAGTATGCCGACGATGCAATACTTGTGGGTGTAGTAAAGTCTCCACTTATGAGAAATGAAGCTGCCCTCAGCCTCAATCGGGACATGGACCGGATCAGGGAATGGTGTGGTCTGTTGGGTATGAGGCTGAACTCCAGTAAAACAAAAACATTATTGATTAGAAGATTTCATACAGATTTCCCACACCATCCTCCCCTTCAGATGGATGGAACTTTGCTGAATGAGTCTCAACCTTTAACTATTCTAGGTGTAACTTTTGACTCACATCTAACTTTTGAGAAACATCTAATGAAAGTTTCAGCAAATGCTGCACGAAAGTTAGGTATTGTTCGGAAGCCCTCATGTATTTAAAACAGTGATAAAATCAATGCAATTCTGTTTTAGGTCGTTTGTGCTTCCTTTACTAGAATATTGTTCTCCGGTGTGGATGTCTGCTTCTACCAGAAATTTATCTCTTTTAGATAGATTGGTTTGTGGTGGTAGGTTTCTGTTCCCTAACAGTAGCAGTTATGACTTGGACCATCGACGGATGATCTCTTGTTTGTCACTTGTCCATAAGTTGTGTTTCAACAGAGATCTTTCACATTCACAATTGATCCCTGATCCCCTTTATCTGCCGAGAGCAACCAGATTCCCTGAACAGCAGCACCAATGTGCAGTAAATGTGCCTCGCTGTCAAACTTCTCGGTCCCAGAGGACCTTGATTTCTCACACTGTTGGACTGTGGAACAGCCTCCCTTCAGAGGATGTCGTGCAATTGGAACTTCAGAAGTTCAAGCGAAGATGCTATGCATTAGTACCCTACTACTATTCTCCTTGCATTTTAATACATTTCTATCTACTTATTAATTTATTTTTATTTTTTTAATAAGTGGTATCTCTTCTTTCTGTATTTCCCTTTACTTCCTCTTCCTTCTTCCTAATGAACACCATATTCTTTGGAAGCTTGAATTTCAAGTTAATGGCCCCTTTGGACTTGTTCCATATGAATAGGTTTCATCTTCTGAATAATAGTAATAATAATGTATATTATATACCCCAAAGCCAAATCAAAGTCCTTCAAAAGAAGGCATTACGGCGACCCCATATAAAAATGGGAATAAACTGAGAAGAAGATGAATATATGTATATAAAATAAAATAATAAAAAAACACGATCAACACTAAATCAACGCGTTGAGAGTAGGTTTGAGCTCTAGTAAAAGTATTACTAATTCAACAGATGAGTTTATATATGAGCTGGAATAAATTCTTATTTTTCCCGTGATGTGGGTCAGCACTGACCCTGTTTTCCTAAATGGATGGTTCTTCGAATCCTGAGTAGGAAGGAAAATTTTTTTATTTATTTCCTCTGTGGGATTCAAGGTTCAAGAGTTTCCAAACCTATGAAGTCTAGAAGTTAGAAGGTCACGTGGTTTACACACTGGTGGTCATGACACTCTCTACTGCACTGCAATGAGTCATGGTTCGGTCCTCTGGCGCTCTCGAGTGATTTGGGCACATTCCACCCCATCGTGACTGTTGACATCAGTGTGAATTAGTTACGTAGTAGTTATCTGACTTTATTGGGGTACATCAAGACTAGAATAGGTCATAAGTCTTGCGACCTTCTTCCATAACTCTTGCTGAAAAACGGAAGTCAGACACCGTGTTGGGCCACCTATCTAAGGGGAAAAAATGGGGATTCAGGGTGGATAACTTATTTCTGCACACAGACACACACACACACACACACACACACACACACACATATATATATATATATATATATATATATATATATATATATATATATATATATATATATATATATATATATATATATATATATATATATATATATATATATATATATATATATATATATATATATATATATATATATATATATATATATATATATATATATATATATATATATATATATATATATATATATATATATATATATATATATATATATATATATATATATATA
>NC_089777.1:40757338-40767338 GCF_040412425.1 Macrobrachium rosenbergii | reverse complement strand
ACATTCTCAAAAGACAGGAAAGAAATAAATGTGAATGAGAAAGAGTCAGTAAACCAAGATATATAAAAAGCCTTAATAATCCAAATAAAAAGTGTAAGAAATAACGAGTGAATGATCGAGGGAAAACAAAATACTCGAAGGGCACATTAACTATTATTGTGTCTGTGGTAACGACCTCCGCCCCGCCAAAGAAAAGAAAAAGAAAAAGAAAAAGAAAAGACAAGAACCCTCAGATAAAAGAAAATGTGATACTCGGGAAGATTTCGCAAGACGCACTACTCTTATTACGTAAGGTGCTATTTGCTTATCAAGTTGGAAGTGGACCAGCTGACGGAGATAGTAGCATCGACACTTGTAATTTTACTACGAAACCAGGCGATGTCTTCTTGGAATCTCGAGTATTCTATTCGACGGGGTTTAAGGAACTGTGCGCCGTGACCTTTGGTCAGATTTTCATGGTCGACAGAATCGCGGTGAAAATTTTAATGAAGATTATTTACGGGTCCAAGAAAATAGCAAAACTGGCAAATCTGGCCTGAAATTTGCGAACCCGAAGGGGATTTCACGAATCGCAAGCAGTCGGACCGGGAATCCGAAGAGAAATTAGCGAATCAGGCCGGGAGTTGGTGAATGGTCCTAGTGATTAGCGAATCGGGGCGAAAATATTTCATGTGACATACCGGAAAGTGACAATCGGAACCGGTATAATTCATGGATTTTGAAAGGTCCAAACATGGATAAATTGACCATTAGCAGTCATGTGAAAAATGGAATCTGTGTTATGTAATAGTTTTAATGACTACGGATCTGGTCTACTTAATTTCTTACCAGGAAATAGGACATTTCTTAAAATATTCGTCGTAGTGAACCCCTGATTATGACAGGCATTGTCTGGTGTAGTGAGCGACGCATTACGTTTCGAACTCGTAAGGATCGCTGATGATATCTCGAAAAGGGGAGAGTATTATACAGGACTCCGCTGTGAAAAACCAGTCATTCTCAGCTCTGCTGGCTTCTCCTTGGAGCAAGAACCCATCCTTTTATAATGCCGGCTTGATCTAGCAGTAAAAAATCTTAGCTTGCACACTTAAGGAGGCAGTTTTTTAGTTTTCTGTAAAAGAAAAATATTGAGATGGCTTTTTGGTTGTCCGTCCGCCCTCCCTCAGATATTAAAAACTACTGAGGCTAGAGGGCTGCATATTAGTATGTTGATCATCCACCCTCCAATCATCAAACATACCAAATTGCAGCCCTCTAGCCTCAGTAGTATTTATTTTATGTAAGGTTAAAGTTAGACACGATCGTGCGTCTGGCACCGCTCTAGGTGCAACAACACAGGCCACCACCTGGCCATGGGTGAAAGTTTTATGGGTCGCGGATGAGAGTTTCATACAGAATTATACGCTGTACAGAAAACTCGGCGCATTTTTTACTTGTTTCTTCTAGGGACTAGCTATGGAATCGTCTTCCGCTTCCGTGCGTAGCGACTCTTCCGACTTTTCTTCTTGAAAAATTTCGTCTTTTCATGACACGGATTTGATGAGGGCATTTAATTGTTAGTTCCGTCAGCTTCTGCACAAAGAAATATGACGTAATACTTACGTTATACAGTGAAATATCATCACATGCATGACGTGCAATTCAGAAAGAAATATTTCACACTTTAATAATGTTTGTAACAAATGTTACGTTACCGTTCCAGGTCGACGGAACCATTCAAGGAATGACGTTAGACTTCTGAGAGAGATCTTAGGTGTTCGTTGAGTTCCATACACCAAAACAAGTACATTGGTAAATTGCCATGTATGCTTCGAAGGGAAAGGGTTTATAGGCAAGCAGAAACATAAACTTACATTATGTATGTATATATATATATATATATATATATATATATATATATATATATATATATATATATATATATATATATATATATATATATATATATATATATATATATATATATATAATGAATTAGAGGTAAGTAGAGAGTAAGATTTAAAAATAGATGCTTACCCCATCACTAGCTAAACAAGAAATCGTTCGCAAAACATTTTTTCCCATAAATCTCCAACCTTGATAATTACATGAAGATAAAAACCGCATAAATATATTACACGATAGACAGAAGAAGACCGCTTTGTGCACTGCCGCACGACGGAAGAACCCAATCACTGCCCAGCCGCTAACAGACACATCAGTAATTATACCCTGACCTCTTGCTGGATAGAGTGCAACCCCGGTGACCTCGTGGACCTCGATTTACAAGGGACGAAATGGGTTTTTGGTTCCCTATCGACTGAGTCGGGCGACTGGGGATTTTCCCTCTCTTTGTATGTCGGTCTGTCAAGTCCGTCAGTGTGTCGGTCACGGTTTCATTGATTCAATTTCAAAAATCAGAGACGTATTTCTTTTTTTTTTTTTTTGTAATCCAATGGTCATGAATGGAATAGGAGGACACAAATCCTTATCTGAATCAGGTCCGAAGAGACAGGCTGAGAGTAGGGGAGAATGAAGATTAGTGGGGCGTATTCCGGTAGGATAGAGAATTATGCGAATCAAAGAATACGAAAGGAGAAAGAGGATTCCAGAGCTTTGTGTTCTTTATCTTTTCTGTCCTCAGGTTGGCTGGATAGAAGGGGAGGATTCAGTGGAGGGTTAATTCCTTTGCCTTGTAGAACAAAAGCGATACTGGCACTTGCAGCAAACCTGTGTCGCGGCACATGCAATAATGGGTTATTATGAGGCCTGAAAAGCACACCTATGTAAGAATAAGTATGGTGTAATTTTTTGCAAAAAACCTCAGCAGTCTGGTGCAAGTCAAAAGAGTAACAAGAAATATAAGGAATAGCTTTTTTGTATAATATTTTTTGCCTCCCTAACTTTTACGTAACTGCACCAAATATCAGTGGCTTCCTTCAGGTTAGTAACATCTGGACTAACTGGCCTTAGTTGAACAAATTGGTCTGAAGTGTTGCCTGTGGAACAACGCTTAAGCTCCAGTGGGTCATAATGGAGCCAGAGCATGGTAGGCATACCTTCTGAACATCACATTCTGGTCTCGCAACATTCACAACGACTCACTTGCAAAGAGGCGAACAGGTCTGCGGATGTTACCAAAGCAACAACAGTATGGTCCATCAGCGACTTCCTTCCTAAGGGTGGATATGTCACCCGGTGGAACCCCTGGCTCGCGCGCGTGACCACCCCGTCCGGATTACCCGACGTCGTGACTGGGCATTTACATACAATGGACAGGACGCGAGAACAATAAGACACAATTATCAACAGCTGGAAATGAAGAGGGGGTTCCAGGGAGTGAAACGTCCGCTGCGTATCTGATGGAGCCATGATCCCTTGGCACGAAAAGGGCTTCAAGGCAAAATAGTTGGGGGATCGGATGGGTCTTCATTTCTCAAATGGACTCGGCGCTTCGATGGGTATCGCGGCTTATCATCATTCGTCTTGGTCCGTTTGGAAAGGTTCTGCCATTATTTCCATTTCTGTTTTATTTTATTTTAATATTCCTTCTTAGCTGCATATATTACGCATGATGTTTATATTTTATATGTTTTATGTAAGATATTTCTCCATATCCTTTATGTTTTTTCTACATTTCATTTAATGTGTTATTAAAATTTTTAAGTGATAATTTTCATCAATCATTGAAATTTGTTATTAAATAACCTTTGGGAAGATTTTGCTAACATAAAAAGAATTCAGACCAGAGTGGTCTGACCACCTCCGCCCTCCCCCCCCCCCAAACCCACCTATACAATTTCTGATTTATCACACCCTCCTCCCGTACCTCCACTAATCTTACAGTGAATATAAATTATTATTTTCATTTAAGACCAACATCAAGTATGAGACATTATCACGCAGGATAGCTTTAGTTCTTGGAAACAGGAATAAATTCAGTAGTATGTAACTTGTTAACGTTATACTTTCTCCTTTTCTATGTGGCGTCAGTCATAGAAGCAACTTTTGGGAAACTGAATCCCGATATATAATAAATATATATATGTATATATATTATATATACTGTAAATATATATACATATATATATATATATATATATATATATATATATATATATATATATATAAATCAAAGCCAAATGAAAGTCCTTCAAAGAAGGCATCGTGCTTACCCCAGACAAAATGGGAAAAAGCACGTTAAAAGACGAGGAAGAATATATATATATATATATATATATATATATATATATATATATATATATATATATATATATATATATATGTATATATATATATATATATATATATATATGTATATATATATATATATAATATATAAGAAAAATACGTATAGGCTTATATGCAGGGATTCAGTTTTCCAAAAGTTGCTATATATATATATATATATATATATATATATATATATATATATATATATATATATATATATATATATATATATATATATATAAAGATTCAATAGACAAAACAACATTTTCCCCACTTCCTACCACCGTTCTCCGCTAACCTGCGCACACAGGAACGCACAGTCTCTAGCCTTTGCAATTAGCTATGGTCCTTCCTTCCTTAAGTAAGAAGGGAAAGCGATTCAAATTTAGGGAGCTGCTGGGCCATGGCGGTTATTTTTTACATTTTGTCCATTCATAGAATTACACATACACACGCATACTTTCTATAAGTATGTGCGTAAGTGTGTGTATTTATACAGGGATTAAAATAATACTGATAATAATAAGTTTGTTACATTAAATGCATATTTACGGATATTTGCATGTGATTATGTTCGTATAATGACGATATTAATATTATGAGCAACGCGATAAAAGCTGCTAAGATAATTCTCCTATTATGTAGAGCTTTCGAAAACTTCTTAGTCTTCATTGCCAATGAGACTTGATCTGGTTCTCAAAAGCTGTCTGCTTAAACTTTTGTCTATCCTGACAGAGAAGTTTCGTGGTGTTCACACTTCGTCAAAACTATGAATGATGGTAATTTATATTATTTTCAAAATGAATAATAGTAATATTTATTATTATTATTAAGAATTATCCAGCCAACTTCTTCCTTTACAGTGTACCCAGAGAGAAATCAGATGAGTAAAGAGAAAGAACAAGAGTATTTTCCCCACTCCATCAAGTGAGTCAGAATGGTGGCATGAGTGTCGAGCGCTTGACAGATGAAAGCATATTTCTGGGAAGAAGAAATACAAATCCAGCTCTTAGGAGATAATAGACTAGCTCGGTTCTCTTCGTGTACAGCAGGCCTCTGGTGATGGTTATATATAAACTTTGAACAAAATTATCATAGTAAGAGGTTCATTTCCTCATAATAAAATGGCTTGACAATCTTTATCCATACCAGGCAAGTAACAAATGAATAAGAGAAACTTGCACTTAAAAAATTAAGGAAAGCCAAGAGGATTCCCTTCCCGAATTAAAGAGGCCCATAAAGTCCAAGAGCATCTATTATCCTAATTTGATTGCGATCCTTTATCTGTTGATATATGACTCAGAAATCTGGTGGCCGGCGACTTCCGAATTCGTTTACGATCCGCCTGACAGCGTCACAATCTCGCGGCATAAACATGAAATACTGCAGAGCTCCAACGTAAACTCTAAAAGACTCTAAGTGGGTCTCACGACCTCAGGTAGTTAGTTAGGGCTTGTGTGCGCCCCCTGGTTGCTGCCCCCTACGACGACGGTCACGAGGACTCCTCGGGGTGCCCGGGCACCACCTGGGACACGCCCACTGCCACTGGGTATGGTCGGAGCCTTCGCCACCTCTTTGGTACCTCGGGAGTCTTGCTTGGCTTGTCTTCTTTTCCCCTCTGGATCCCGGGTGGTCAGTAGTCTTCCCTCTCTGCTTTCACTCTAGGGAAAGCAGAGAAAAAAATAAAATCTAAACATTAAAACTGTGTAGAATTTACCGATTTAATTGGTCTTTGGTTGTCCGTATTGCTAGGAAAACAAGGCAAAAACTGTCAGTAACCGTAAAAAGTAAAAATAAAATGTACCTGTATTACATGCTCTCTTGTAGGACACAGGGGTGGGAGAAGTTCGGGGAAAACCTTCAAACCCCGAACAAAACTGAAAGATCAATTAGTACAACATTTAATATTCATCCTTCGATGGGACGTACTGCATCACAAAGTAAAGGAAAAAACTTATTAAAACTGCAGAAGGAGAATAATCTAAGAATGTATAAGTTTTATTAAGTTTTTACTTGCTCTTTGGCGAGATGTTGAGCATGGCAAAGCAGTGAAAAATCTTCACATATCGGAGGAAAGAAGAATTGAAGAATGCCGATTTCATTGAGAGGTGAAACTAGTGAAAATACCTCCAGTGCTTAAAAAAATGTTCTTCGGCGAGACATACAGCCGAGGAAAATAAAAGAAATGGCAAGAATAATTGTTATTCTGGAATGCCTAAAGTCTCAGAGGCAAAACTTCAATAGGTGAATATTCAGTAACGGGGAAAATCCAAAGTGAAGAATATACAGTGCTTACTTTGTTCGGGTTTTGAGTTATTTTATTATGAAAAAGATAAGATGGAACAATTTAATTTAAAACGTGAAAAAGGCAAAAAAACAAAAATATAAAAAAAAAGTATATGTTTGTACTTAGTTGAGACTTTTAGGTAAAACTTCAACTGATATTCAAAGCAGGAAAACTTCCTAGGTGTCTTCATTCCCGTCATAATTTTTTTTTTTTCACAAAGTTTATTATAAGTTTCTATTACGGGAATATTTTCTGTGATATTTGTCATCTGCATAGCTTGAAATCTCCTTTACCTTCCATACAAATTTAAGTTGTTGGATATTTCTACCTCATATTGTTTGAAATATTCTTTTTGTGAAATAGAAAATGGAAAAATAGCACGTTAAAACGAAGAAAAAAAAAAAGATGTGTTAGTTTCAGGGGATTTGTGAAGATTTGAATTTTATCTACGTTACCTAAAGCATACATTTTATGTGATCAGAGTTTAAGCATGAATTTCATCAATAAATAGTCACTTAATTTAATTATTTCAATCTACAGGAAAAAAACAAGCAATTGCAATAAATAGATTTATTTATTATAAATTATATATATATATATATTCATATAAAATAAATGAACATATATAATATATATATGAGCAGCTCAATATACAAATGACGATCAAAAAAACATAAAATCATTAGAAGTCAGAACCTAGGCCAGAACAAATCTGGAGTGCGAACTCAATAGAGTCGAGAAACAGCCCTGTTTTAACGACTGTCTGCTAAACACAGTAAGTACCGACGACCGGACGACAGACAGTCGAAAAACTCTCCATTGCTCTGCTGCCAGGATCTGACTCGCAGGTACGAATACCTCGCTGCTACCCCAACGGACTCTCTGCTGCCCTCACGTGACTCCAGTGTTTCTGACGCCATTCCCAGACGACAGCTTCACAAAAACAACAAAAGGAGGCAACAACCCACTAAAGAACAATCGACAAACACGTGGATTTTATCTTTATATATTCATCGCGTTCCATATTTTCGACAGACAGTGATTCAGTGTTTCCCTTTCCTTCGTGGATTTTATCTTTTATATATTCATCGCGTTCCATATTTTCGTGATTCAGTTATACATATTGAAACATGTTAAGAATATGCTAGCTGTACTGGACAAAATTTTACAAGGAACCCATTTTTTCCAGCTTTTCTGCTTACTTTGGTTATTTAATTTCATCCTGGAAGTTTAACGTAATATTGTTTTCGTAGGCCTGAAATGTTATTATTTTTACTATTATCATTATTACCACTACCATTGATGTTGTTTTTGCCAAACAACACAACAGCCAGTGTCACGTGAACATCATTTGTCTCACCTACTTCCTAATTATTTGGTCAAAGATAAATTCTGACACCCCGCAAAAAAATAGCTGTAATTTCAAAACAGTTTCATATATGTTCACAAAAGGACCATCACTGTCGCGTCTACTTCTTCTTCTTGAATTGTCCTATTCAATAATCTCATGTGTTTACTCCTACGTCTTCTGAATCTAAGTCCTTTCTTTCCAAAGCCTACACCAAGCGATCGATCCAGGCCTTTGAATATTCAAGTTCTTCGTTCCTGATGGAGTTCTTTCTTTGAACATGGAAAGCTATAAGAGGTAGGGAAAACAGATGCAGGAAAAGAATACCGAATCATAGCAGCAGAGTGAAAAACACGTAACTGGAGTTTCCATTTAAAAAAATGACTGAATTCTCCAGAGTAAATGTGGGAAGAGGTGCCCCAAGGTGTACAGCGCCTCCGAAGGATCGTATCTAGATATCTACCAATGAAACTTCCCCTTGGAAGAAACTAAGAGGACGGATAGTTTTACTTCCCAAAAGCCTTTGGTGCCTATAGGAGCCAAGCACCAAAAAATGTAAGTAAAGTATGTTATCGGGAGGAACTACCAACCATTTTTCGCTCTAATGGACAATCCGTAGGAACCTTCTTTGCATCGCAAAGACCAATAACTCAGAGTAGCAGTGAATCATATCCTTGGGGGAACTAAGAAGTCCTTTTCCTTTCACGTGATCAACACCCCGGATTCATTGCTTAGTGATAACACATCCCCAATATATCGATAAACCATTCTCTGTGGAAGAATTGTTTTTTTTCCTAATACAGGAATATACTCTACAGAGACCAGTAGTGCCTGTGGGAGACAAATACTTCAAAATATTAATGTCCCACCTCCTGGAAAGGAACTGAAATTACCTTTCCCCTCCGGAAGGAAGTTGCAGAGGTGGCTGTAGGAGAGAAATTCCTCAAAATGTCACTGACCCACCTTCTTAGAAGTGACTAAGAAGTCCCTTTCTTCTCCCGAGTTTACATCGGTACCCATAGAAGAGAAATTCTTCAGCTTATAATGAATTATCTCCTCGGAGGAAGTAGGCACCATTTTTCCTTCCATAGAATTCTACTCTCAGCAAAATTTTCTGCCTCGATACAAGGTGGGCGCCCCGGTTGTATTCGGGGAACCAGGCCAGCCAGCCCCCGCGCAAGGCGACAGACGAAATGCTTCGAGTTTCATGTTGTTCTCCGCCCGATAAAATCAAGAGGAGGAATAAATGAGAGGTTCGCTTCGAGTAATCTCTGTATTTCGCCCACTGTGCATATACTTCTCGGAGGACTTCATCACGAAACATGCGAAAAGATGATGTTTCAATCAGGGAGACAATTGCTGAAGGCGGACTGCTCTCTTCAGTGACCCCACCACCAAGCGCTCTCTCTCTCTCTCTCTCTCTCTCTCTCTCTCTCTCTCTCTCTCACACACACACACACAACAGTCAACGTCAGAGTGATATTGCAAAACAGAAAATTTTATTAAAAGGAACACTTGTTTTTCGTTTCTCTTACAATTGGAAAGTAAATTGTGTATACGCATTCTCTATATATATATAACACACACACACACACACACACACATATATATATATATATATATATATATATATATATATATATATATATATATATATATATATATATATATATATATATATATGTATATATATATATGAGTTTTCCCAGGTTCTTCTAAACGCCTGACTTTTTAAAATTTACGAATATTAATCCACAAATAATGTTTAATATAAAATTCACTGTACTTTTGGAATAACTTACACCCAAGAGGAATTATAATTAGTTGTAGAGTGGTCAAAGTCGACTATTTATTTGTCTATTTAAACCAAAGGCCCAGGTTCGAATACTTGTAATTATACTCCCCTTGGTTTAAGTTATTCACAAAGTATAGTGCATTCGATATTAAACAATATTTGTAGCTTACTATCTAAAAAAAAATCAGGTATGGGAGTAGGCTTAGGTTTCAACTTCTTTTGTAAACTGTGTGGATCAATTGGTAATGCCTCTTATTTCAAAGACAGGGGTTCGGTCCCGATGTGAGTCATAAATTGATATATACTGCCAAATACATTAGATTTGTGTACATATGAGTTACAAAGGACCCACCCTTAC